>NW_007377631.1:109237-268589 GCF_000475195.1 Diaphorina citri | reverse complement strand
CTGATTGAGAAATATGTTCCCCCCGCGCTACCCTACATGTCTAATGCTGCTCTACGTAAGGAGAAGAATAAGAGATACAGTAAGGAGATGAATGATGTAAGCAGACAGAGTAAAAGAAGAGATATAGAAGAGAACGAAGTACACCATCAGAAGGAGAATAATGAAGCAAAGAAAATGAAACAAAGTGTGGAAAGTGAAAATAAATTTCAAGGAAGAAGATCTGAATACAAGCAGGCCAGAACTGAAAGTGGGCGTGGCGTTCATGATGAGCAGAGATATAGGAAATCAAATGTCAATGTTAGTCAAAATTCGAATGAATCTGATTTCAATATGGAATATGCCTATAGCCAGGAGTCTACTGGTGATAATAATGTTAGTATGAATAGTTATGTTGAATCTTATAATGCTAATTTGTATCAAGGAGGTCAAGTATTGAGTCCTGACCTAGGTTAGGACTTGATACCTAGGTTTTTTTTTTTTTTTTTTTTTTTTTTAAATTCCCTTTTTTTTTTTCCCTTTTTTTTTTTTTTTTTTTTTTTTTTTTTTTTTACCTACATATTAGATAATATAACATGTCTGTAGCCATTTTCTTGTGTTTGTCGTGTCTTGTTTTGAATCTCGATATGTCAGTGGATAAATGGGATATTGATTTAGAACTCTAGAGAATTTGTACATCCACCCTGTATGTCTGAATAGATTTCGCTTCACGCGGATTGGTCATGACACCGCAGTTTTCTTTACGTAACTTTAATCCCGTCCTGACTTTAAGGTTTCCATAAATTTCCATATTTATGGCATTAGAAGAGACCTACGTGTTGTCTAGAACGCTATTTCCTAATACGCTGTTCCCCATTTCGCTCAGCCTGAAAAATGTAATACAATAGGTATTGTTCATATTATTGCCCGGGTAAAATCTAAAATGAAATGTAATAGCTATTAAGTGTAGGCACAGGTGACTTGTAAGTTTGGTTCTAGCTCTTAATCGGCTAAAAAAAGATTTCTGTTTAACCGTTCTTTGTTGGGACCTTTATAATCTTAACAGTAAAGCGGAACAGTTCAACGGACCTTCTCTACCATCAGACCTTGAGATCCCAGAATGAGACTAGATTAGGCAACATTTTTTGAGCTGCCCTGTTTAGGTTTTTCTTACTTCTGCTTAGTGCTTATTGATTCTTTGCCGAGGATAATCGGAAGTCTCCAAATACTGCTTACGTAGATAAGTACAAAATGAAATGCATTTATACATAATGGTCTGAGGTTTTAAAAGTTACGTGTACCTACCGTTCATGAAATCATTCGTTTTTATCATCTTACAAAACCACAAAGTGATATCAGGAGAACAGTTTTAATAATAAAATCAACAAAATTGAATATTGCCAACTGTAGAATAATCAAAGATTTACCTAATGCTGAGGAGATTCGTATGTCTCCCTACTACCGTGACGTGAGAGCTTTGTATTGTAAACAAATAGAGTCGTGTTCCCACGCCAGAACAGTTTATGGGAGGCTAAATCATTTTATTGCTTTACTTTTATTGCAAGAGATTGACATCAACCGACTGAGTAATATTTGAGTGTAATTTGTTAGAAAGTACCTGATTTATCTTGAGCAATTTGCAATTGACATGTAAGTACCAGGATTGGAAGAGAATTTTGAAGTTTGCAACTTGACTAGACAGAGAGGATCACAGAGACACAATCTCAGATCTCATTGAAACTTATACATATGATGGCGATGGTTTTGTTTGTTAGTTCGTTGTTTATTATAGGTTCAATACATCATAAAATCTGTCATAACATCATTTATTTTGATGGTGAAATGAATGAACTTGATAGTTACATATCTCAAGTAGGTGGGTGTTCCAAGAGACAACGGTTAATCTTGTCAATCATACCTCGAAATTTTACTACCCATTTGATTCGTTTTAGTATTTTGTCCTACAAATCTAAACATAGAAACAGTGAACCCACAGCTTTTCCTTATCATTCCATGTCTCATTAATCAGAAATCGAAATCTTCTAAGGACACTGGTCCAATAAGTCTTTATTTTTTCTTGAAATGAGTGGTATTATCAGTTTTAAGTCTCTTCTTTAAGTTTAGTGTCCTCATAAGCTAGATTGTAAAACTTTGACGTGACTGATGTGCCAGATAAATTCGTGTCAATATTCAAGGGAGCTCGAAGTTGCGTCGGTATCTTCTTGTTAGATTGATTATAACACGAATAGTAGTGGATGTTGTTTGTGTAATGATATTCTAGGTGATCAATTTTATATCGTAAAGTTCAAGACATCCCTGTTTTGAAACCTAGGATTGTGAAAGTCACTTTTGTTTTATGTCCCTATACTAATAGATATACTTACGTATATTCGACAGTTCTGCTTTTCCGGCTCTCTCTTCTTATGCACTCGAATGATAGGCTTTGGTACACTTTCCTCTTCTTCTTTCTTCACTTCTTTCACAGTTTCAACCTCTGGGTCGACTTTGTTCTCGCTCAACTTATCGTTGTACTTCTCAATGTTGGTTTCGCTGTTGTAAAACTCAAAATCATCGTTGGCGTCCGTGGTGGCAGAGCAGAGTACCGTGGACAGGTGACCGCTTGGAAACTTCATTTGCTATACTACTGTTTGGATTTAGCCTCATGGTGACAATAATAATGGAGGAGCTGGACAAACTCCTAGATAATAAGGCGAGGCGGTAGAAAATCTGTTCTTATCTTGTACATAGTGGCAGAAAGGATTGTCCTGTCATCTGTCACTTATGTAAAGTGTTTTTGACCATTATTAATTAACTCAACATGTCTAAAGTTGCACCATCTTATTGAGTTTGTAACAAAAGTTGGACCAGTTTTGCTCTCATGGCAGAAACATCGTAACATCCCTGTTTTCTTCCCTTCTAAAGTACTATCCTCTTCGAGAATCTGCTAGCCTTGTGACTTGTGAGGCAGACATTTCAGTTCTCGTCCGAACTATTATTATTTTGAACTGAACTTAATTTCCAAGCGTTCCAAGTTCGAATAAATTTACATTCTAAAAAAAATTATCGGGTTAAGCTTCTTATACGAAGTTTGATTACAGTCACGCCCCTTCGCTGTTTGATCCCCAATGTTTACGACCTGGCTCATTTCACATTCAAATTTGTGAGGAGATTGCCCAGCTTCGTACGACCTTGGGCAAGGCCAATGGCAACTGAGGAATGCATTTGAAGTTTCAACTTGGATGTACATATTAGCATCGGAGCTGGAGATACCGTAGTGGTTAGAACCATTGGCTATAGCCTATACTACTGGTTGACCAGATTAACCCATTCGTTTATTGTTGGTTTTGGAAGTATAGGTTTTGTAGACCAAGTGACCAAGTGAACTGAAAAATTCTGTCCCAGAGAAGAAGATAAAATTCTGTCCTAAAAAATTTACATCCATCTACTAACACTTGATAGACAAATTAAATGGATATGAATTTCTTGATTAAAAGTCGTCGGATTAGATACCTCAAAGCGATACTGGGTGTGATGGAATCCCACTTTACCGTGGTGAGTAGTTTTCACTGTGTTCTTTATCGTTTTTCTAGACATTTGCCAATTTAAGAAAGAATAAAATGCACCTGAAAAATAGGGTTGCATGAAAAATAGGGGAAAATGAGTAGGATACAAGAAAATTATTACTTGTAAAACATCAGCCAAAACACAAGGGCAATTTGGGGATTGGTAATTTTCAACAGTAAAATCAAATATCTTAGTTATTTTGGAAAAAGTACTTCTACCAAAATAATCATTATCATAAGAAAATATGACTCAAATGGTTGAATGTTCTGCCAAAAACAGGAAAACTTTTTCTTTAGAAAAGAGTCATCGACAGTCTCAGATGGTGACAGCGACTTTACCATCACTCTGTATGTGACGGTTCAACTTCATCCTTTTGCCACTAACTTCTTTTCAAAAGTTTTGTACTGTGTGATAGATATTGGCATTATTTCTAGAAGTCCTGGGTCCTAGAAGGTTAACGCGGTCAAACTTTCTTGACTTGGCGGGGCGGAGCGCTACCGCGCTCCTTAATAATGCTAAAGTGGTAGGAATCTTTGGATAGGGTGGAAAAGATTTGAAAAGTTTTTAGTGAAAAGAAAGATAGGGTGGAAAAGATTTGAAAAGTTTTTCTGTTGGTAAGTACATAATTATGTATTAAAAGATAATTAAAAGATCAAGATCCTCTGAGTAGTCTCTGTACGTAGAAGATAACTACATTATTGAAAATGATAGCCTTTTGTTTCTTTTGGAGTATTCCTTAGCCTGTACCAGTCTTTCTCACTTACCTACCTTTTACTAACATCCCCAGATCTGATTTAATTATCCAGTAACTAACTACGGCCTACCTGTAATATTGTATTGATTTTTATTAGCTTACCTACAATTAGATGCAAAAGTGTCCTGAAAGTGAAATTTAACCCGAGGATATAAGCTCTAGTTTTAGGAAGCAAAAGTTTGTTTATAAAAAGCTCTTGATGAGATGATTAGATAATATTGTGATGAATATTTTATAGAATTTATAATTATGCGTACGTATATTTACATTTACAGAAGTTGAAATTATAAAATTGTTTAAGAAAGATACCTATAGCTGTTATGTACCTATACGAAGGATTGGTTGTCAGCATGTCAACACTTCCATATTCAACATGGTGTGAGATAGGCATAACTCACGGCTGTATCTGGATAGCTATAATTGCTTACTTTTCGAAATTAATTCACATCCAATACTCTATCCTGGAAACGGAATATTTAATAGAAGGCACTACTTTAGGTACATAGCTACTAGCTATCTACTGGGTATCTAAATGCTAATGTGTTATTTGATTAAAAGACTACACACGGTTCGATACCACTCTCATACGCTGTGGAAGGTATTAGTATGTCGCGTCCTACTTTGAGTTTATCTTCTACCAACAATTAATATACTTTCTCAATATTTGGTTAGCTTTCAGTAGATCTCGTTGCTACCGTTTTATTGACTTTTGACTCATTTTGGAAGCATTTCATTAGTTGATGACAGAATATAATGGCGCTTTTCTTTTTATAGATGTGGCAAAAATACCGAGGTTTCATTAGTAGATGTGGCATAAACTCCACATTGGTTTGATTCAATATAGTTATAGTTCAAATCCCTTTGATTTGTTGTCTATTGTATCCTTGTGTGTGACGCAGACAGCTTTTTTGGATTATTAAATGTAAAATTTACTGTGACTGCATTTACATAGAGTTCATCATTAAGTTACGTACGAGTACCACCACCCTTGTTCACTCATATCTATTCTCATTGCTAGTGCAGTTTCGTAAGGAGCAATGTGAGATGAACGCCTGAAGCTCTTGATATTAAATTGATGATCAGAAGTACATGTTGAATTTTGATAGGATGTAGTTCGATCTTCAATCGAAAATTGTTAGATGAGAAGGTACCTAATGCTTGTTGTAGTAGAAGGGTTTAATTATGTATTTTGTATAGTTTTTTTTCTTGTGCTGTGCAAAAAAGTAGAATTATCAATTGATGTCTTTCATACTAATGGACATCTCCTGTACATTAAAGTGGCAAAGTTTTTAGAGCAGTTCACTATATTATTTGTGATCTCTGGACTCTTAATAGTTGGGGATCCTATAATCTCTGAGTCTGGGGGGGAACAAAGTTAAGAATGATATGCGCATAACTCTGAGTCTGAGAAAAAAAATCTCGACTGTTAAGGACACAAAGCAGCATTATCAGTTTGATCCTGCACCAATTACCTAGATACTCAGGACATTTTTACCGTCAGCAATAAGTCCTTTGGTCCCTTCCCTTTTCGAGATGTCTATGGGACAAAACCAACAACTGCGCCAGAAAAAAGTGACACAATTCCCTATTTAGCATGCCAGGTCACCGCATAAGTACCAGCGACAAGAAAGTTTTGGGTTACTTCTTACTTCTCGGTAAGAATTAGTTAAACCTGTTTTGATCGAAAGTTCCGTGTCCGGTTATAAAGCGAACGGCGAACCCTGATTTTTTTATCAATATGCTCCCAAGGTATCTACATATCTGCTACTCTTTCTCGAACCCTAGAACTATTAAATACTCATGAGTTTGATATTATATTTGAAAACGCCTCTGGATGTTTTCATTGCGATACATAGTGCTCAAAGCTACAATCATTAGATTGGTCTGTACTACTGTAGTAACCAAATACATATGTGATTTATATCTAAGGCCATATTCTATTCAGCTAATTACACAATCCAAGAGATGACATTTTGTTAATGGCATATGCTACTAAAAACTAAAGTAAGTAATACTGTTAGGAAGTCCAGATTTTTCCTTACCAATGGGGAGGGTCAACCATATTCTTAAAAATGGGTTAGTAATGTTTAAAGAGGATACTCTACTTTTCATTTATATTAGCTATTAAAAACAAGCAAATTACAAAGCAAACAAAAATAAATATAAAATGAATTTTAAAAATTGCCGCCGGCACAGCTATCTCACGTCGTCCGAGCTCATCTCAGCCCTGTTCATAAACACACCCTAAAGGACACAAAGCAGCATTATCAGTTTGATCCTGCACCAATTACCTAGATACTCGGGACATTTTTACCGTCAGCAATAAGTCCTTTGGTCCCTTCCCTTTTCAAGATGTCTATGGGACAGCTATCTACAGAATATTATCTTGCGCTGAATGTTGTATTTTAGGGTCCCATGTTCTTACGTATGCTGTACATATATTAGGTTCCATTTCCATAGGAGGATACTCTATACTCTATTACTGTGTTTTCATTAAACGGAATGAGACTATGTTGTGTATTTTGTACATGGCTATTATCGTAGATATGATATGGTAGACATAACGGAATTATTTAACTATGACGAACAAGTAACCTTGCGTCTATACAGAAGCCAATAGGATGGTATAGTCGAGCTGATGGAAGATATACAGAGCAGATCAAAGAAAGATGATGAACACCAATAATTTGTGACAAACCAGAGAGTGCAAAGATGCAGTGCAGAGAGAAGAAAGTTTCCTTGAATATCAGGGTGAGCTCTAAAACGAGATTAATTTGAACTCAGTTATAGCACATATAGCAGACTGAGTGTAAGGATACCGGTAACTACACCTAACGATAAAAACACTACAATTCAGACTTCAAGTTTTAAAAATATAAATTGGAAATACATCAATATCTAACATTTTTTCTATCAAATAAATCTGATGAAGTCAACCTAAATGATGAAGTTAACCTAAAGGTTGAAGAGAGTTTGAACCATCAGACTGAGAGTTATAAGACATGCAATGATTTTGACAGAACTCTCACTAATACTATAAAAAGTCCTATGCAACCACATTAACCATGGTGTTTGAGTTAATACTACCAACGTTTAAGTCCTAAAGTGCAGTGGGTAGGAGTTTAATTTTATTAAATGATGAAGTTAACCTAAAGGTTGAAGAGAGTTTGAACCATCAGACTGAGAGTTATAAGACATGCAATGATTTTGACAGAACTCTCTCTAGTACTATAAAAAGTCCTATGTAACCACATTAACCATGGTGTTTGAGTTATACTACCAACGTTTAAGTCCTAAAGTGCAGTGGGTAGGAGTTTAATTTTACGGCCAATCAGATCGCAATGTCTTTCTCTTTTACCTATTAAACTTTCTTCGTTGAAGACTAAACTGTGGTCAGTAGATCAAGTATACACCCTGTAATGTTTTCCATTCATCATAGTAGTTTACCTATTAAACTTTCTTCGTTGAAGACTAAACTGTGGTCAGTAGATCAAGTATACACCCTGTAATGTTTTCCATTCATCATAGTATCTACTTCATACTCAGTATCATAATTACTATGTAGGTTACATGCTTTTAATATAATACCATCTACCAATGATCTATGTTCTCGAAGAAAGAGAACATCTTCATGCAGTATTGTAGTTGTGATATTCTCTCACAGTCCACTGAGTACAACCAAAAATCAATCAAGTCAAATATCAAAATAACATTTCTAGTCATTTGTTGTTAGTTGTTATGAATAACATTTTTTGTTTGGAGATAGGTTTTGAGATGACTCTTCGAAAAGTATTAAATTTACTTCCACTACCTTTTACTTCACATATTCCAAAGACGTATTAGGAGAGTTTAGTTTTGTAATTTACAACCGTTCAATCGTGGTATTTGTTGAGAAATCGTGTGATTATTTGTTTTATGTAATCCTTGTGTGTGACGCAGACAGCTTTTTTGGATTATTAAATGTAAAATTTACTGTGACTGCATTTACATAGAGTTCATCATTAAGTTTCGTGTGAGTACCACCCTTGTTCACTCATATCTATTCGTATTGATATAGTGCAGTTCCACAAGGAGCAATGTGAGATGAAACACCTCAAGCTCTTGATATTAAATTGATGATCAGAAGTATATGTTGAATTTTAATAGGATGTAGTTCGATCTTCAATCGAAAATTGTTAGATGAGAAGGTACCTAATGCTTGTGTAGTAGAAGGGTTTAATTATTTTGTATAGGTGAGCTCGTGGGGGGTCAGAAAGATGTTCAAAGTTTTCTCATTAATATTGTAGGTAATTTCGTTCATGAGAGCAACACTGCCCTCGTGAGCTCACGTGACGTGATAGTAGTGTGTTTCTGGCCGTGGTTATGAACAGGGCCATCGTAGGCCATCGTCGGCCTTTTTGCGTGTAAAGTTGGCGGGAAATTCGGATTTTTGATTTTTTTTCCGCAACTTGTACAATCTGAATTCATTTTTTACTTTTTATCTTTAGTTTGCACGTTTATATTATACTTTTCATTTATATTAGCTATTAAAAACAAGCAAATTACAAAGCAAACAAAAATAAATATAAAATGAATTTTAAAAATTGCCGCCGGCACAGCTATCTCACGTCGTCCGAGCTCATCTCAGCCCTGTTCATAAACACACCCTAAAGGACACAAAGCAGCATTATCAGTTTGATCCTGCACCAATTACCTAGATACTCAGGACATTTTTACCGTCAGCAATAAGTCCTTTGGTCCCTTCCCTTTTCAAGATGTCTATGGGAACAAAACCAACAACTGCGCCAGAAAAAAGTGACACAATTCCCTATTTAGCATGCCAGGTCACCGCATAAGTACCAGCGACAAGAAAGTTTTGGGTTACTTCTTACTTCTCGGTAAGAATTAGTTAAACCTGTTTTGATCGAAAGTTCCGTGTCCGGTTATAAAGCGAACGGCGAACCCTGATTTAAGCACCCGTAAAAGTTTGTTCTTTTATTAATTAATCTAATTTGTTTATTCCGATTTGAATACCAACAACATTATTTGCATACAAAAACACATCAGGTATCCAAAGATACATACTAATCCTAAGTTACTTTTTTTTTTTTAAGATGAGTGTTCCACCGCCGTTTTTGTTTCGTAGCAATGAAACAACTGCTACATTAGACGCATGATGCTGCTTTAACCGAGACATTACTTATGGACTTGACTGCAAATGGCTCCTCTTTTTACTTTTTACAAGTAGCTCCTAAAGAGTTCTAAGAAAGTCTTTAGGATTTTTGGATGATTAGGGACACTTATCCAGATCAAAGAAGTCCATGATGGCCTATTAATAGAATGATGCCTCATGCAATACTAGGTAGACTGCTAGATAATGGAAGCAATTAGTATTCAGACGGGATTGAAGTTGTTATTCTTAACATGGAGCAGCAAATAAAATATTTGTACGTGGCGGCAGAATGTAGAAATAGATTTGTATTGGTAGTTAAGGTGGTTGATGTGTTGAACGTCAAATCAAAAACACCTTTTGAAATCTGTTTCATCCCTGAGAAGAGAATTTATGCCTAGATAAAAACATATTTGTGTCTTTGATTATAAAGTTATTCAAGAAAGTCTAGCCTCCTCAAGAAATACGAAAGTCCACCTTTTCCTTTTAGTTTCTTCTCTCGTGGAAAAATGACGACTTTGTAAATGTAAATGCAGTTTCTTTGTGTTATTATATCACAAACTTTGGTGCTCACTGCAGCATTGTAAGATTTTCCCAATATCTCAATAATCCTAAAATCCAATGATTACCTACCATGCTGGCACCGGTCGCTATGCGCATTTATATGTCATAGCCACTCATTTTCCTCACGAGGCTGAGTGGGCCCCGTAACGGCCAGTCACGGAATCAATCATTTGCATGATACAAATTTCTTGGATTTTCCTCACGAGGCTGAGTGGGCCCCGCAACAGCCAGTCACGGAATCAATCATTTGCATGATACAAATTTCTTGATTCTCAATAATCCTAACAACCAATGTTTACCTACCATGCTGGCACCGGTCGCTATGCGCATTTACATGTCATAGCTACTATTTCCTCACGAGGCTGAGTGGGCCCCGCAACAGCCAGTCACGGTATCAATCATTTGCATGATACAAATTTCTTGACCCTTTCCTCACGAGGCTGAGTGGGCCCCGCAACAGCCAGTCACGGAATCAATCATTTGGATGATACAAATTTCTTGACCCCGCCGGAAATCGAACCTGGGTCTCCCGCGTGCAAGGCGAGCGCAGTGACCACTACGCCATGGGAGCTGAAAAATGACGACTTTCATGAAGGCTTTGAAAATAGCATTAACGTGATAGGTAGTACAAATATGTAGATTGATGTGATTTAATTCAAATTAAAATCCACTTTGGCTTTTCTTGTTTACACACGGTCTTTTTTTATAGTGCTATAGGATACTTCAGTAATTACATTCGCACCACTGCACTGTACCACTCCTATTAAACAATAAAATCATCAATTTCAGTAAATACCTCTGTATTCGCCATAGTAAAAGTTAGGGTAAAAGAACACTCAAATAAGCATCATTCAATAGGATAAGGAAAGTCGTGTGATGTTCACACCAGATTTTTTATAGTGCTATAGGATACTTCAGTAATTACATTCGCACCACTACACTGTACCACTCCTATTAAACAATAAAATCATCAATTTCAGTAAATACCTCTGTATTCGCCATATACGTATGCTCAATTGTGTAGGTTTGTATGTGCGTCTCATCACGTAAAGAGGTGCCTACACGCGAGAAACCTAATGCTTTAATTGCAGTCCAAATTGGTTTCAGAAATTTATCTCTGGAAAACTTACTCTGGAGAGTAAGCTCTAGAAAAAAGATAACTACATTATTGAAAATGATAGCCTTTTGTTTCTTTTGGAGTATTCCTTAGCCTGTACCAGTCTTTCTCACTTACCTACCTTACTAACATCCCCAGATCTGATTTAATTATCCAGAAACTAACTACGGCCTACCTGTAATATTATATTACAACTGAGGAATGCATTTGAAGTTTCAACTTGGATGTATATTAGCATCGGCGCTGGCGATACCGTAGTGGTTAGAACCATTGGCTATACTACTGGTTGACCAGATTAACCCATTCGTTGATTCGTTCTTGATTTTGAAAGTGTAGGTTTTGTAGACCAAGTGAACTGAAGAATTCTGCCCTGGAGAAGGAGATAAAATTCTGCCCTAAAAGTGGACGGTTCAACTTCATCCTTTTGCCACTAACTTCTTTTCAAAAGTTTTGTACTGTGTGATAGATATTGGCATTAT
Organism: Diaphorina citri; assembly: GCF_000475195.1. Classification (NCBI taxonomy): domain Eukaryota; kingdom Metazoa; phylum Arthropoda; class Insecta; order Hemiptera; family Psyllidae; genus Diaphorina; species Diaphorina citri. The sequence continues at coordinate 256,986 of NW_007377631.1, read as the reverse complement.
TTCTAGAAGTCCTAGATCCTAGAAGGTTAATAATGCTAAAGTGGTAGGAATCTTTGGATAGGGTGGAAAAGATTTGAAAAGTTTTTAGTGAAAAGAAAGATAGGGTGGAAAAGATTTGAAAAGTTTTTCTGTTGGTAAGTACATATGTATTAAAAGATAATTAAAAGATCAAGATCCTCTGAGTAGTCTCTGTACGTAAATGTTCTATTTTCAAAATGTGCTCTCTATTTCCCATAAAATGGAGAACACAATGGGTTAAATAATTATCACTTAGTAGCTATTATTATTATTATGAGTACCAATTCACGTATCATGATAAACCATTACTAATGCTTGCTGTACAGTCCATAGTCCTACCGTGGACAGGTGACCGCTTGGAAACTTCATTTGCTATACTACTGTTTGGATTTAGCCTCATGGTGACAATAATAATGGAGGAGCTCCTATATAATAAGGCGAGGCGGTAGAAATTCTGTTCTTATCTTGTACATAGTGGCAGAAAGGATTGCCCTGTCATGTGTCACTTATGTAAAGTGTTTTTGACCATTATTAATTAACTCAACATGTCTAAAGTTGCACCATCTTATTGAGTTTGTAACAAAAGTTGGACCAGTTTTGCTCTCATGGCAGAAACATCGTAACATCCCTGTTTTCTTCCCTTCTAAAGTACTGTCCTCTTCGAGAATCTGCTAGCCTTGTGACTTGTGAGGCAGACATTTCAGTTCTCGTCCGAACCATTATTATTTTGAACTGAACTTAATTTCCAAGCGTTCCAAGTTCGAATAAATTTACATTCTAAAAAAATTATCGGGTTAAGCTTCTTATACGAAGTTTGATTACAGTCACGCCCCTTCGCTGTTTGATCCCCAATGTTTACGACCTGGCTCATTTCACATTCAAATTTGTGAGGAGATTGCCGAGCTTCGTACGACCTTGGGCAAGGCCAATGGCAACTGAGGAATGCATTTGAAGTTTCAACTTGGATGTATATTAGCATCGGCGCTGGCGATACCGTAGTGGTTAGAACCATTGGCTATACTACTGGTTGACCAGATTAACCCATTCGTTGATTCGTTCTTGATTTTGAAAGTGTAGGTTTTGTAGACCAAGTGAACTGAAGAATTCTGCCCTGGAGAAGGAGATAAAATTCTGCCCTAAAAGTTCTAGACATTTGCCAATTTAAGAAAGAATAAAATGCACCTGAAAAATAGGGTTGCATGAAAAATAGGGGAAAATGAGTAGGATACAACAAAATTATTACTTGTAAAACATCAACCAAAACACAAGGGCAATTTGGGAATTGGTAATTTTCAAGAGTAAAATCAAATATCTTAGTTACTTTGGAAAAAGTACTTCTACCAAAATAATCATTATCATAAGAAAATATGACTCAAATGGTTGAATGATCTGCCAAAAACAGGAAAACTTTTTCTTTAGAAAAGAGTCATCGACAGTCTCAGGTGGTAACAGCTACTTTACCATCACTCTGTATGCCATAAATCGAATAATCATGAAATAAATTCAAAAGATTCAGGCCAAGGTATTTATGATTATGTTTTTATGAGACATGATTAATAAAAAATATAAATAGATGACTAGAGTGGTGCTAATAGATACCCGGCTTGGATCAGACCAGAGTTGCTGGAGGACTATCAAATACCAGAGGCAATGTTAGAAGGCTTGAGAGCAATATTGAGTTCTTTAAAAGTTGAACCAGCAGAGCCTGCCTGCAGTTCTGCAGAACTGTACAGACAGAGATAATCTCAATTAAATTAATTCGTATCGTGAATGATTATTATTATCAGATGTAGGTATCATGTTCTAAGCACCACCTAAATATACTTAGGTATCATGATCTAAACACCACCTTGATCATGCTAACTGAAACATATTATTTATCCACCCGGCTTGGATCAGACCAGAGTTGCTGGAGGACTATCAAATACCAGAGGCAATGTTAGAAGGCTTGAGAGCAATATTGAGTTCTTTCAAAGTTGAACTAGCAGAGCCTGATGCCTGCAGTTCTGCAGAACTGTACAGAGATAATCTCAATTAAATTAATTCTTATCGTGAATGATTATTATTATCAGATGTAGATATCATGTTCTAAGCACCACCTAAATATAGGTATCATGATTTAAACACCACCTTGTTCATACTAATTGAAACATATTATGTATCTATTAATATGTAAATTCTGAAATTTGAAGGATCTCATCTTTCATTCATTCAAAGTTGATGACCTCCCAGGTAGTTAATACCTATGACACTAAAAGTACCTTCGTTTGGAACGCTTTAGATGCTAAGCTGTTTTCTTTTCATAGGAATGAACAAAATGAAACACTTAACATGGATGCTGACATTCGGATTAATGTTGGATTTCACCAAGTTCCATCTCCAGCTAATACCACTGGAGATGTGGTCTTGCTCAACCGAGTTCCCATAATGGTTTAACATTTAACATTCGTCATATTATTTATATTTGTTTACGCTGGTCTTGAATGCCTACGTATTTTTTTTTTTTTTCTTTACCAAGATGACTCCATTGTTCATGCAAGAGAGAGGACAAGCTAATCCTAATGAAAGAACCACAAAGCCTACGTGCTATCTGAGATGAATTGAAAAGAAAGAGGCTGGGATGATCATGACGAACAATGTTAGAGTGTATGGAAAGATGAGACTTCTACCTACCTTCCACACTTGAAGTATCAAGCCTTGACCATTGTTCAGAAACACAATTGATAAAAGATACCATCATGTGTTGGCCAATTTTCCTTGACATTTTTTTTGTCAACAACACAGAAGATACAGCATCATGGAGGCTTCGAGATATTTCCGTATTTGACATGACCACATGAGCATGCTACAAGGATAGATGATGGTCAGGAGAGACAAGTCATGAACACAATCTCTGGTTTAATTACTAAACAAAATTTCATATGAGATACATAGTAGGTATCCAAGTATAATAACGCTTTTGTTCAAATTTTGTTGCTTAGTACTAATGGTATACGCACTTGTATGTAACATTATGTTCTATGAACTGTAGTGCTGTTTTTCATGGTTCAATGTTACTTATGATTACTAATAATATGTGTATTCAAGACGGTTCAACTTCATCCTTTTGCCACTAACTTCTTTTCAAAAGTTTTGTACTGTGTGATAGATATTGGCATTATTTCTAGAAGTCCTAGATCCTAGAAGGTTGAAGTATCAAGCCTTGACCATTGTTCAGAAACACAATTGATAAAAGATACCATCATGTGTTGGCCAATTTTCCTTGACATTTTTTTGTCAACAACACAGAAGATACAGCATCATGGAGGCTTCGAGATATTTCCGTATTTGACATGACCACATGAGCATGCTACAAGGATAGATGATGGTCAGGAGAGACAAGTCATGAACACAATCTCTGGTTTAATTACTAAACAAAATTTCGTATGAGATACATCGTCGGTATCCAAGTAATAACGCTTTTGTTCATATTTTGTTGCTTAGTACTAATGGTATACGCACTTGTATGTAACATTATGTTCTATGAACTGTAGTACTGTTTTTCATGGTTCAATGTTACTTATGATTACTAATAATATGTGTATTCATGTTATCTAATTATTTATTGGAGATCATTTAGTTTACGAGTCATACATCAGAAGGAGCAAACAGCAAAGGTCTTACTTTAGGTGAGCTTGATGCCTTTAAAGTTTAAATCATCCTAACAAAAGGGCAAAAGCCAAGACCTATGAAGAATTGAAGATGGTACTCATTGAAATGATTTGTTAAATGCCTCGGTCAATAATAGTATGTACATACAATGATCCTAAGTCCTTCATCTTTCTAAAGCTCATTAACATTAAGTTATCTAATTATTTATTGGAGATCATTTAGTTTACGAGTCATACATCAGAAGGAGCAAACAGCAAAGGTCTTACTTTAGGTGAGCTTAATGCCTTTAAAGTTTAAATCATCCTAACAAAAGGGCAAAAGCCAAGACCTATGAAGAATTGAAGATGGCACTCATTGAAATGATTTGTTAAATGCCTCGGTCAATAATAGTATGTAGGTACATACAATAATCCTAAGTCCTTCATCTTTCTAAAGCTCATTATAGCTCTCGTACTGCCAAGTTATACTTGGCCCCTTGGGGTTAATCCTATAACAATAATAATTAATTGTTATTACGAATCAATGTAAATGTTTCTAACATCGATAATTTTCAGTCCATGGACGTTTCAATAACGAACTTACAGAGCATTCTATTTTCGTGCTTTTATTAAAAGCTTTCCTTTGTCACATACTTTGGATTGCCTCCAAGCAGTTGGAATAACCACTCGGATATCACATTTGGAATACGTCAAAGGACTATACCTCATCCAAACTTCATCCATAATAAAAGGACCAAGATTAGGAGTTTATCTATGCAACCGGATTGTTTACTTGAAATGCCACAGCGCCAGCGATGGAAGATTCCTCAACCTCAACTAGGGTTGCCAACCGTACGTTATTTCCCGGAACAATCCGTATTTTTGTCAAAAATCAAATGTTCCGCCGGAACACACCTTTGTTCGGGTTTTTTTCCAAATCTATGGAAAATACGGGAACTGACTAATGAACAGAAAAAATTACAAAAAAAAAAAAGTTTAAAAAGACAGGTAGTTATGTACGAAAAACACAAACACCGGCGTTCAGAATGCTGAATGAGGCTCCAAGTTTCACAATTGTTCAAATTGAAGACTATCATAATATGTAGCACTGAATAGATATTAGATTTGCTAACCTAGAATGTGGTCCTACCGTAGTGTACTTATGGTAAAGCTAGTTTTATCACTATTAAAATAGACACAGGATTAGGTCATAGAGGTAGTTAGATTTACGAGCAAACTGGTATCAGAGTATACTAATGTACCTACAACATACACAGTAGACTGGTATACCATATAGCCGAGGATTAAAGCTTTGTAAGGTTGTTCTGCCAATCTAAAGCAAAGTCAGCACTTAATGACGTCCAAATTACAATGAAATAACCGTCCTAAGTAGCGCTGACATGCTGTCCCTCTGAAGCAATAGTGCTAACGTACAACAATAATGACTTATGTAGTTCCTAAATGGTGATGATTGGTCTATTTCGGTTGTCTGTGAAAGGCAAATTTTAGGATGTGTTTTGACAGAAGCTATAAAGCCTAAATTACTCCTGTGTAGCTTCATTGATCCGTTTGCACATAGGTCTACCTGGGACACCATCTAGTATGTGTTCTTTAATTTCAGTAGTATGAATGACTGTGCATTATTAGGAACGGCTGTTGAAGATAATTAATATGGATGTGTGGACAGTTGGTTAATGTAACCAGTGTATCGGTTCCTTCTTAACCATCCTAAGTAGCGCTGACATGCTGTCCCTCTGAAGCAATAGTGCTAACGTACAACAATAATGACTTATGTAGTTCCTAAATGGGGATGATTGGCCTATTTCGGTTGTCTGTAAAAGGCAAATTTTAGGATGTGTTTTGACAGAAGCTATAAAGTCTAAATTACTCCTGTGTAGCTTCATTGATCCGTTTGCACATAGGGCTATCTGGGACACCATCTAGTATGTGTTCTTTAATTTCAGTAGTATGAATGACTGTGCATTATTAGGAACGGCTGTTGAAGATAATTAATATGGATGTGTGGACAGTTGGTTAATGTAACCAGTGTATCGGTTCCTTCTACTTGATATGCTATTCAACACGCCAGCTATCTATTCATTACGAGGATACTTTACACATTGTATTCCTTACACTTCATACAAGCGTACTTGACCACTTTCCCTTTTCAGGAGCAGCCAAAAATTCCAATGTATTATTGATTACTTGGTTTGAACTGGACTTCAATTTATATAAATTGAGCAGACCTTTCATAACTTATCATTATTTGATTATAAATAAATTGGACGAAAATTTCAAAATCTCAACTCACATTTACAAGTATTTGACGTATGACTCTTGTGTTTTAGAGACCTAAATTTGGTATTGAAGTGGTATTGTACATACTCTTATTACTACTTATCGGGTTCCTTCTACTTGATATGCTATTCAACACGCCAGCTATCTATTCATTACGAGGATACTTTACACATTGTATTCCTTACACTTCATATAAGCGTACTTGACCACTTTCCCTTTTCAGGAGCAGCCAAAAATTCCAATGTATGATTGATTACTTGGTTTGAACTGGACTTCAATTTATATAAAAATTGAGCAGACCTTTCATAACTTATTTGATTATAAATAAATTGGACGGAAATTTCAAAATCTCAACTCACATTTACAAGTATTTGAACGTATGACTCTTGTGTTTTAGAGACCTAAATTTGGTATTGAAGTGGTATTGTACATACTCTTATTACTACTTGTCATAAGATAATGTTTCCCAACATCTATAGGATTACTGTATATGTTGTCCTTTAAACTGGACTTGCTGAAGGTGCTCTGAGGTCGACGAAAGCCATCAGCAAAAAATAGCATCCACAACGTATTGCCTTATTTGTACAATAGAGTGGAATCTAGAATGCCATTAATCATGTTTGACGTTGTGTAATTAATTAAAGAAGAAAAAAAATACATAAACTTCATTACTGATAGAACAACATTGCTTGACTGATACCTACCTGATTAAATATAAATAGTTGGATATAAGTAGATCTAGTTTTTTTTTACAAATTTTATTTGCAAGTGAAAATGTAGGTTTTTCGTACACATTTAGAGTTAAACACTTTGATGTAGCAGATTGATAATAATTCTGTTCGTTTATAATACATAGGTAATTATTTGAATATCTAAAATTCTACACTTAAATTTGAATAAGTACCCAATCTTTTATACCTTTTTACAGATATTGTATCACATTTATTACCTATTTAATGATAGTCATGTCAGCACTAAAAAAATTACAGAATCAATGATGCTAATATTTTGAATCCATAGTTCAGGCTGCACACTATACTTCTCAAGGTGGATATCAAGGACAAGATGTCGACTAGATTCACCGGTGATATCAACGTACGAAGGGTGGCTCCGTTGTTGCAGGTTGCATTGTTTCCATCTCACTCTATTATGTGCTTTGCGTTTCCAGAACGCAATGACAATTAGAAAGACAGGCTGGTCTACTAGATGTTTAGATGTATTTGACTATGGAACTTGATGAGATTTAAATTTGAAAAGGAAAATTGACCCACTTACATAAGACATCGGTCTGCCGGTCTTCAGCGTAAGCTAGAGGCGTTATTAACCAAGTTACCAACTCTCTGATAAACCAACTGTAACTTCGCGGAGAATGAACTTGAAATTACATAAAGCTTAAATATGATATATCCACATTGTTTGTACTTACCTGGACTATTATTTCAAGTTATGTACGGGTAATAATTTCGGTCATACTTCATGATTGACCTTCATGAAAATAGGAGTGTAGGGTAAATTATGTGGATTTTCCTTGTTTCTGTAAGAACGTAGGTGAATATAGGTATTTGCAAGATACAAAACTGTAACTTCGAGGAGAATGAACTTGAAATTACATAAAGCTTAAATATGATATATCCACATTGTTTGTACTTACCTGGACTATTATTTCAAGTTATGTACGGGTAATAATTTCGGTCATACTTCATGATTGACCTTCATGAAAATAGGAGTGTAGGGTAAATTATGTGGATTTTCCTTGATTCTGTAAGAACGTAGGTGAATGCAAGATACAAAACTATAAGAAAGCAGTCCTTCTTCAAAGTCGGAGTTTTTGCCAGCCTAGTTAGCTTGGTTGGTAGCTCGTCTGCTTTGTAAGCGCCAGGAATCGGGTTCGATTCCCGCCCGGTTCGGATTTTATCCTGAAGGGATAATGTTTGTTCTCGGAACGGCTGGATTTCTCCTATCCTGTCTTCCTTCTCCCTTCCATTTCGGAACGATAATACCTTAGCAGATACATTTCCCTCGGTCAAACCTCTTAAAAAAGAAAAAGAAGTCAGAATGTCACCGATTTGTGGTCATCTCCGCGGTCACCATTGGTATCTTCTTCAAAGTCGGAGTTTTTGCCAGCCTAGTTAGCTTGGTTGGTAGCTCGTCTGCTTTGTAAGCGCCAGGAATCGGGTTCGATTCCTGTCCGGTTCGGATTTTATCCTGAAGGATTGTTCTCGGAACGGCTGGATTTCTCCTATCCTGTCTTCCTTCTCCCTTCCATTTCGGAACCATACAACCTTAACAGTTACATTTCCCTCTGTCAAACCTCTTAAAAAAGAAAAAGAAGTCAGAATGTCACCGATTTGTGGTCATCTCCGCGGTCATCATTGGTATAATGTCATGATCACTTTCCTTATTTCGTCGCATGACTAAACCCTGTGGTACCGTGTTAACCTCGGTCTGCTAACCCCTGGGTTACACTAGCCCACTGGTTTGGCACTTGCCATTACTTTTACTTCGGTATGACGAAATCCGATGAGGCCAGGGACCGGCAACACCAAACACCGTCATTCTTTGGCAATTTGAAACACATGGATGATATCATATTTTTATTGGATTAATCCCAATTATGAGTTCCAGAACTTAAATTTAAACTCGCGAAATACTCGTGGTAACTAGAGAATATAGTCCCGGACCTTCCTCTATGAAGTTCCGACTTTGAGTTTATTGTTATGATTTGGCATCACCTGCTATAAACCTGCTGGCCGACTCCCACATATTACTTTGATACAGTGATACACATACCTCAATACCTCATTTAAAATTCACTCGTTCGCTTCTATTTTCTCAGCGAGGAGAATTTGTAATTCTTCAGATGGTGTACACGAAATAGATTCACCATATACCAAACTTGGTAAGTTAAAATGCATGATAGTATAATATTCGAAACAAACCATAGATTTCTATGTACGTACATACTACATACTTACATAAAACAAATAATCACACGACTTCTCAACAAATACCACGATTGAACGGTTGTAATTTACAAAACTAAACTCTCCTAATACGTCTTTGGAATATGTGAAGTAAAAAGTAGTAGAAGTAAATTTAATACTTTTCAAAGAGTCATCTCAAAACCTATCTCCAAACAAAAAATATTGTTATTCACAACACATATACGATCAGCTATGAGTGTGTTGAAACCTATACTATCTATGGTACACGTCCAAAATGAGGAGAGCGAGAGATTTTCATATGTTTCGTTGATATCCTCTATTTGCCGTGTTCAGAGCTCGTCTCCTCCTTCCCTTTTTTAATAGATTTAAACGCCTTGTGCCAGCCTAGTTAGCTCGTCTGCCTTTCGATTCCCGCCTGGGACGGATTTTATCCTGAACGGAAATCTTGTCTTCTTTTCTTTTCTATTTCGGGACGATAAGACCTTAGCAGTTGCAGTTCCCTCTATCAAACCTCTTGAAAAATATATAGAAAAAAAAAATGCCTTCTGGTGAATGTTGCACATCCACTAATTCACATAGTGTATTATGGGAAATATTGCACATCCACCAATGAAGATAATAAGAGAGGAACTCTGAAAATCCAGGGGAATTACAACAAGGAATATCAAACATTCCGTATCCACAGGCCGTTTACCTTCAAGCTACAAAAGAGATATTCATATGAATACAAACTACACATCAGACAAAAACCTTCAACCATATTAAAATCAACAATTATTTGGGACTCAATCACCCACACTTTTCATTAGGAAAAGGCCCTGAAGGTGTTGAAAATATTAATTCATGGGTGCTGTCTATGGAACCTAATATATGTACAGCATACGTAAGAACATGGGACCCTAAAATACAACATTCAGCGCAAGATAATATTCTGTAGATAGCTGATAGTGTTAGAAATTAGAAGGTGACCTAATATATGTACAGCATACGTAAGAACATGGGACCCTAAAATACAACATTCAGCGCAAGATAATATTCTGTAGATAGCTGATAGTATTAGAAGGTAGACTTGTTAAACTTTCACACGACGTCAAATCAATCAATATGCATCATTATTTTGACAGACGTACAAAAAGTTCAACAGCAAACAGAAATTCCTTTGGTAAATGTGTGTCCAAATTTATAATGAAGGTACCTCCATACTTTCATGTAAAAGGACTAAAAGGTATAAAAGATGGGGTACTTATTCAAATTCAAGTGTAGAATTTTAGATATTCAAATAATTACCTATGTATTATAAACAGAATATTATCAATCTGCTACATCAAAGTTTTTAACTCTAAATGTGTACGAAAAACCTACATTTTCACTTGCAAATAAAATTTGTAAAAAAAAAACTAGATCTACTTATATCCAACTATTTAATCAGGTAGGTATCAGTCAAGCAATGTTGTTCTATCAGTAATGAAGTTTATGTATTCTATAACAATAATAATTAATTGTTATTACGAATCAATGTAAATGTTTCTAACATCGATAATTTTCAGTCCATGGACGTTTCAATAACGTACTTACAGAGCATTCTATTTTCGTGCTTTTATTAAAGGCTTTCCTTTGTCACATACTTTGGATTGCCTCCAAGCAGTTGGAATAACCACTCGGATATTACATTTGGAATACGTCAAAGGGCTATACCTCATCCAAACTTCATCCATAATAAAAGGAACAAGATTAGGAGTTTATCTATGCAACCGGATTGTTTACTTGAAATGCCACAGCGCCAGCGATGGAAGATTCCTCAACCTCAACCTTTTTTAGGTAGCCAGGATGAACATGACAAATACGTGACGGGCAAGGTTTGGCCATTCTAGTCAGCTTGAACGAAACCGCATATTATGTCACTGATATACTTATCAAACATGGCCGAGGAAATGAGCTCTAGCTTCTAGTTCTGGCACTAGGCAGGTAAGCAGGCAACTCGTGGAGAAAGTTGTACTCGCAGGCAGCAGCTAGGTATCTGCTATACCATCAACATCATTCAAGGCAATTTCTCTCTCTATCTCTCTCTTTGTCACTATCATCATCTTTGTCAGTGTGACAATTGTGTGACATATTACCTGCTCTAACGTTACACACATAGCAGGACTTGGTTTACGTCAAGCTATGTTCCGAACAATCTCAATAAATGCTCCAACTTCAAACGAAAATTCTTTCTTTTTTACGGCGACAATTATGGTTATGATAACGGATCCGTACCGTCAATTACTGAGGCTTTGCTAAAGCTCTCTAATAAGACAAATCGTGAACTTCACACCATCAAATAGTACATTTTCCCTTTAGAGTGCCTATTACTTGCTGCAAACTATAATCAGTTCATCAATAAGATTTATAGAGGACTTCTTGTGATCCACAATCTTATCTGGAACTAGCTGAATTCCGTCGCTTCGCTCCGGAATCCCGCTAGTTCATCCCGAGGCATGGCCAAACTTGTGGAAAAGGCATGGCCGAACTTGTAGTTATCAAACTAAAAACATAAACGAAACTCAAATATTAGGCGAGCGAGGAAAAGTTTTCTATCCCGCAGTCTCTGCACTCTGTGTATTTCTTATGGAGATTTCAGCGATCAAAAATTGATCATATCTCAGGATCGGTGTAGATTTTCGCAAAATCCTTTCTTATTGCACACCTAGACCATAAAAAGAATATTCCTACCAAATTTCAGCTTTCTAGGTGGTGTGGTTCTCGAGATAGAGCGATCAGTGTGTGAAATGTGAAATGTGAACTGTGAATGAGTGAATGGATCTTGTTCTTATAATATAAGACTAGCTGAATTCCGTCGCTTCGCTCCGGAAGCCCGCTAGTTCATCCCGAGGCATGGCCAAACTTCTGGAAAAGGCATGGCCGAACTTGTATTTATCAAACTAAAAACATAAACGAAACTCAAAAAGTTGGTCGAGAGCGGAACATTTCTCTCCCGCAGTCTCTGCACTCTGTGTATTTCTTATGGAGATTTCAGCGATCAAAAATTGATCATATCTCAGGATCGGTTTAGATTTTGGCAAAATCCTTTCTTATTGCACACCTGGACCATAAAAGGAATATTCCTACCAAATTTCAACTTTCTAGGTGTTGTGGTTCTAGAGATAGAGCGATCAGTGTGTGAAATGTGAAATGTGAATGAGTGAATGGATCTCGTTCTTATAATATAAGATATCTTATATTATAAGAACGAGATCCATTCACAGTTCACAGTTCACATTTCACATTTCATAGTTCACACACTGATCGCTCTATCTCAAGAACCACAACACCTAGAAAGCTGAAATTTGGTAGGAATATTCCTTTTATGGTCTAGGTGTGCAATAAGAAAGGATTTTGCGAAGATATCCACCTTGAGAAGTATAGTGTGCAGCCTGAACTATGGATTCAAAATATTAGCATCATTGATTCTGTAATTTTTTTAGTGCTGACATGACTATCATTAAATAGGTAATAAATGTGATACAATATCTATATGGAAGGCATCCTTCTAGAATTATGTGGGTGATTTATAATTAGACGACAGGTTTGTTATATTTTGGGAATGGGGGCATCACAGGAATGCAGAAATCTAGTCTGGTTTACTGGCATGAGATATATTACATGGGTTCGGCACTGCTAGCAGAGATCCTACCAAATAATAGTACAAACTACGTTATTAAATGTAGATTAGATCTCTGAAGGTATTACAGAACGTATTCATTAGGAGCAGGATTTACGGAAGTGAGTCGTTAGATATTGAAATCTGAAATCGGTGCAAATTGGCCTGATCTGATATCTACCTCTGACACATGCAGCGCGAGGATTCGTAACCTCTCATGATGCGTCACTTTCTATTTAATTTCATTTGAACAGGGTTGTTCCTTGAGGGAGGGGCAAAAGGAAGAAAGATATAGAATAAATCAACACGAAGTAACCAAGAAACTATCCAGCTATCCACCTCTTTTACCTCCTCCTTTTTCCTTGAGGGAGGGGCAAAAGGAAGAAAGATATAGAATAAATCAACACGAAGTAACCAAGAAACTATCCAGCTATCCACCTCTTTTATAGCTGAAATAAAGACAGAACGTGAAGTCTAAAGGTGAGTCCAAACATAGTCGACCGGTCGTCGATCGATATCGACCGACGAGCGACGAGGTAAATCTACGCTGTCGAGGCAGTGTGGACGGTTCAGTAGACATCGATCGAGAGCCGGTCGACTATGTGTGGACACACCTTTACAATTGACGCGACGTTGTTTACAAACAATATCGGTGAAAGTGGAGGTAATGTTGATCTACCAATTTTGAGATAGTCTTTATTTTCTCAATTTTTCAATACTGTCAACTGTCAACATTGTATTCCATTCACATGTTACCAACACGTATTTAATTACAGTCACCACTCTTCTTGGGTAGTGTAACCTAACCTACCTTTTACACTGGAGCAAAGTAAAAGACTAGTATAATAGGTGGTAAAGCTCTTTTTTTTCCTTTCCTCATCCTATAAGGAAATTAATGTTAAGCAAGGGTCTATTGTAATTTATTTTTGAAAATATTGTACCAAATACATGAGACCTTGCTTAGACTGCGGGAGTAAAGGGACTTTCAGTCTCATTCTGGCAGTATAAGCAGGGTATATTCTATTCTATTTTATAGCTGAAATAAAGACAGAACGTGAAGTCTAAAGGTGTGTCCAAACATAGTCGACCGGTCGTCGATCGTTATCGACCGACGAGGTAAATCTACGCTGTCGAGGCAGTGTGGACGGTTCAGTAGACATCGATCGAGAGCCGGTCGACTATGTGTGGACACACTTTTACAATTGACGCGACGTTGTTTACAAACAATATTGGTGAAAGTGGAGGTAATGTTGATCTACCAATTTTGAGATAGTCTTTATTTTCTCAATTTTTTTTCAATACTGTCAACATTGTATTCCATTCACATGTTACCAACACGTATTTATATTTAATATTACAGTCACCACTCTTCTTGGGTAGGGTAACCTAACCTACCTTTTACACTGGAGCAAAATAAAAGACTAGTACCTATAATAGGCGGTAAAGCTTTTTTTTTTTCCTTTTTACTTTCCTCATCCTATAAGGAAATTAATGTAATCGGCTGACGACTACCACGATCATTCTTCGAATACATATTCAATAAGAATAGCCTATTATTAACCATAGTGTACCTAGATGAACATGAGCGTAGAACAAATTACCAGCGAACCCAATGTTGGTAAAAGTTATTGACTACTACTTATATTTACTACTTACTCTTAATTACTGCGTATTCATCTCGTACACATGTGAGTTGTATCTTACAGATTTACCATCGATTTTACTATCTCAAAGTATCCAAGTCTTATCTTATAACATGCAATTACAATTAGAGACCGACTCCTATCGCTCGTAGTGTAGTTTCTTTGACTTTTCCCTGACTTTTCCAGTCTCCATGAAATTCCCTGACTTTTCCCGGTTTTCCAGTCTGGTAGACACCCTGATTTATATTTTTAAAACTTGAAGTCTGAATTGTAGTGTTTTTATCGTTAGGTGTAGTTACCGGTATCCTTACACTCAGTCTGCTATATTTAAAACTGAGTTCAAATTAATCTCGTTTTAGAGCTCACCCTGATATTCAAGGAAACTTTCTTCTCTCTGCACTGCATCTTTTCACTCTCTGGTTTGTCACAAATTATTGGTGTTCATCATGTTTCTTTGATCTGCTCTGTATATCTTCCATCAGCTCGACTATACCATCCTATTGGCTTCTGTACAGACGCAAGGTTACTTGTTCGTCATAGTTAAATAATTCCGTTATGTCTACCATATCATATCTACGATAATAGCCATGTACAAAATACACAACATAGTCTCATTCCGTTTAATGAAAACACAGTAATAGAGTATCCTCTTTAAACATTACTAACACACTTTTAAGAATATGGTTGACCCTCCCCGTTGGTAAGGAAAAATCGGGACTTCCTAACAGTATTACTTGCTTTAGTTTTTAGTAGCATATGCCATTAACAAAATGTCATCTCTTGGATTGTGTAATTAGCTAATTAGAATATGGCCTTAGATATATGTAAATCACATATGTATTTGGTTACTACAGTAGTACAGACCAATCTAATGATTGCAGCTTTGAGCACTATGTATCGCAATGAAAACATCCAGAGGCGTTCTCAAATATCTATGTGGCCTATGTACTTATGTAGATACATTGATCATTAATAGTTAGGTATTGGATATCCTTCATCGTTGGGTAAGAGAGTGTATCAACAATGAACTATCAAATTTAAACATTATTCAATTTGTATGACTAACAAGCTTTTTTCACCCTGACTAACTGACCATAATTCATTTACAAAAAATTGCTTCGGTAGGTAAACTTACCTTCAAATTATTGTTCACAAAAAACCTTTCAACACGCATGACCATGAGATGTGAGCTTAATAACATTATTACCCACCTAAATTCGTGGCTAATTTTTCTAAATACTTTGTTTTCTCAATTTACGAGGTATTTTTGACCATTTGGATCATTTCATATATCGTAGCTTCAGCCGAATATCCCGTGCCAGCTGTAATTTTCTCATATATCAGAGGTACTACCGTCATTGCATCCATAGATCTAGTAACACCTAGTACAGTTGTTGGTAACACATGAAGGTAAAACCAATTGTTCATCACCTTCAGTTCATGTCACGATCTTTGAGTTCGAAATCAACTCATTCACATTGTATTGCTTGGGGGCTTGCGGCATATTGTTGTTGGATGGACTTGGTAGCTGGAGATTTCAGGGGGAATTAAATCAGTTGATATCCACTTGACTCCCTCTGAAGGCTCCAGTTACGGAGTGATGTGTGCTTTACTGTTAGTGACATTTGTTGCAAAAATGCGCATTGAATTCATTATACAGGTGTATGTCGACTAGATTCACCGGTGATATCAACGTACGAAGGGTGGCTCCGTTGTTGCAGGTTGCATTGTTTCCATCTCACTCTATTATGTATTGTGCTTTGCGTTTCCAGAACGCAATGACAATTAGAACGACAGGCTGGTCTACTAGATGTTTAGATCTATTTGACTATGGAACTTGATGAAATTGAAATTTGAAAAGGAAAATTGGCCCACTTACATGAGACATTGGTCTGCCGGTCTTCAGCCTAAGCTAGAGGCGTTATTAACCAAGTTACCAACTCTCTGATAATCCAACTGTAACTTCGACACGAGGCAATTGGGGTACATTTTAGCTAATGATGCCGCTTCCACGAATCCTTTTGGGAAAATATCCAGTAATCCAGTGCAATTTCACGGATTATTTTAGGACAAATATCCAGTGCTAAACTTAGCGCCTTAAACAGGGGTTAATCCCAATTTTTCTCCACAGCAAATATGATATTTTTATCAAATAGGAATATTGTAACTAAACAACTCTTCATAGAAAGATGATGGATGGGAAAAATACTGGATTAGGGAACTTTTCAAGTCTTTATCTGTTGGAATATAGCACATAGTCTTCGTACACAAGAAGTTCACTCTGAGGCTTAGGTGTAGGGACACATAGCTTTAAAGGTTGGGTTAAGCTTATACGAATCTATACGAAATTTCGTATAGATTCGGGAGGAAAAGCAATCTCCTGATTCTCTTGTTTGATGAGGTTGTCTCAAGATGGGGTTGTCCTCTACATTCGGATGTACTTGTCCTACTATGTAGTTTTGCAGTTGATTGCATTTTATGCAGTTGCTGATTGCATTGACCTCATCTAGACTAATCTAGATATAATTAATTACTCTGATTGAGAGAATGACCATGAGTGTATGTATCAGGGCATCTTAGCGTTTGGAATTTGGAATTCAGCCCAGTTCTTCCAGAGCCCCTAGTGTTTTATCTGAGAGGTGTCAAAACATTAATAATCCGTTGAAATGGATAGATCTTCTTTCTTTTTAGTTTCCTTATCCTATAGGAAGGAAAGTAATGTAATCGGTGGGAATTTTTACACTTAATCAAGCACAACATTTGCATCTGCTCTAAAACTCACCGCATCGTAAAATCTTATCTAATTACAATTTTATTTCACTTTCTTTTTCAGCGACTGTCCGAGCCACCCCTGCTGGAAGCACCGTGCACCGCCGCCAACAACTACATCCCGCGACAGTTCTACAAAACTCCCCTCAGCCGGAACACTCGGATCCGGTTCTCGCCTCCCAACACGCGACGATTGTTGGTCGCGGGCTCCCCTCCTCCGTCGCGACGTATTCTGTCGTCCAACTCGCGACGTTTGGCGCCTGTCCTGTCCATGGACTCGCTTATCGCGGCCATCAACTATAGTGATGTCTCCTATTTGGACACCGGGGACGTTATGTACGAACCGAAGATTCATCCGGAATATTCGGGCAGTGTTCCCGACCTGATGAAGTTCCGACTTTGAGTTTATTGTTATGATTTGGCATCACCTGCTATAAACCTGCTGGCCGACTCCCACATATTACTTTGATACACATACCTCAATACCTAATTTAAAATTCACTCGTTCGCTTCTATTTTCTCAGCGAGGAGAATTTGTAATTCTTCAGATGGTGTACACGAAATGTGTTTCAATGCTACTTTCTCCAGTGCACACATAGTGTTATGTTATATTGCTATTCTGGTGTCCTTTCACCGAGCCTGGCAACACATATACGATCAGCTATGAGTGTGTTGAAACCTATACTATCTATGGTACACGTCCAAAATGAGGAGAGCGAGAGATTTTCATATATTTCGTTGATATCCTCTATTTGCCGTGTTCAGAGCACGTCTCCTTCTTCCCCTTTTTAATAGATTTAAACGCCTTGTGCCAGCCTAGTTAGCTCGTCTGCCTTTCGATTCCTGCCTGGGACGGATTTTATCCTGAACGGAAATCTTGTCTTCCTTTTCTTTTCTATTTCGGGACGATAAGACCTTAGCAGTTGCAGTTCCCTCTATCAAACCTCTTGAAAAATAAATAGAAAAAAATGCCGTCTGGTGAATGTTGCACATCCACTAATTCACATAGTGTATTATGGGAAATATTGCACATCCACCAATGAAGATAATAAGAGAGGAACTCTGAAAACCCAGAGGAATTACAACAAGGAATATCAAACATTCCGTATCCACAGGCCGTTTACCTTCAAACTACAAAAGATATATTAATATTAATACAAACTACACATCAGACAAAAACCTTCAACCATATTAAAATCAACAATTATTTGGGACTCAATCACCCACACTTTTCATTAGGAAAAGGCCCTGAAGGTGTTGAAAATATTAATTCATGGGTGCTGTCTATGGAACCTAATATATGTACAGCATACGTAAGAACATGGGACCCTAAAATACAACATTCAGCGCAAGATAATATTCTGTAGATAGCTGATAGTATTAGAAGGTAGACTTGTTAAACTTTCACACGACGTCAAATCAATCAATATGCATCATTATTTTGACAGACGTACAAAAAGTTCAACAGCAAACAGAAATTCCTTTGGTAAATGTGTGTCCAAATTTATAATGAAGGTACCTCCATACTTTCATGTAAAAGGACTAAAAGGTATAAAAGATGGGGTACTTATTCAAATTCAAGTGTAGAATTTTAGATATTCAAATAATTACCTATGTATTATAAACAGAATATTATCAATCTGCTACATCAAAGTTTTTAACTCTAAATGTGTACGAAAAACCTACATTTTCACTTGCAAATAAAATTTGTAAAAAAAAAACTAGATCTACTTATATCCAACTATTTAATCAGGTAGGTATCAGTCAAGCAATGTTGTTCTATCAGTAATGAAGTTTATGTATTTTTTTTTTCTTCTTTAATTAATTACACAACGTCAAACATGATTAATGGCATTCTAGATTCCACTCTATTGTACAAATAAGGCAATACGTTGTGGATGCTATTTTTTGCTGATGGCTTTCGTCGACCTCAGAGCACCTTCAGCAAGTCCAGTTTAAAGGACAACATATACAGTAATCCTATAGATGTTGGGAAACATTATCTTACGATAAGTAGTAATAAGAGTATGTACAATACCACTTCAATACCAAATTTAGGTCTCTAAAACACAAGAGTCATACGTTCAAATACTTGTAAATGTGAGTTGAGATTTTGAAATTTCCGTCCAATTTATTTATAATCAAATAAGTTATGAAAGGTCTGCTCAATTTTTATATAAATTGAAGTCCAGTTCAAACCAAGTAATCAATAATACATTGGAATTTTTGGCTGCTCCTGAAAAGGGAAAGTGGTCAAGTACGCTTATATGAAGTGTAAGGAATACAATGTGTAAAGTATCCTCGTAATGAATAGATAGCTGGCGTGTTGAATAGCATATCAAGTAGAAGGAACCGATACACTGGTTACATTAACCAACTGTCCACACATCCATATTAATTATCTTCAACAGCCGTTCCTAATAATGCACAGTCATTCATACTACTGAAATTAAAGAACACATACTAGATGGTGTCCCAGATAGCCCTATGTGCAAACGGATCAATGAAGCTACACAGGAGTAATTTAGACTTTATAGCTTCTGTCAAAACACATCCTAAAATTTGCCTTTCACAGACAACCGAAATAGACCAATCATCACCATTTAGGAACTACATAAGTCATTATTGTTGTACGTTAGCACTATTGCTTCAGAGGGACAGCATGTCAGCGCTACTTAGGACGGTTATTTCATTGTAATTTGGACGTCATTAAGTGCTGACTTTGCTTTAGATTGGCAGAACAACCTTACAAAGCTTTAATCCTCGGCTATATGGTATACCAGTCTACTGTGTATGTTGTAGGTACATTAGTATACTCTGATACCAGTTTGCTCGTAAATCTAACTACCTCTATGACCTAATCCTGTGTCTATTTTAATAGTGATAAAACTAGCTTTACCATAAGTACACTACGGTAGGACCACATTCTAGGTTAGCAAATCTAATATCTATTCAGTGCTACATATTATGATAGTCTTCAATTTGAACAATTGTGAAACTTGGAGCCTCATTCTGATTAGTATACATATCATGAGTAGGTACTAGGTAAGTATAGGGACTTCTACTTGGGATCTTACAGAATACAGCCTATCTACTTATGAAATTTCGTTATTTCTAGGTTAGCAAATCTAATATCTATTCAGTGCTACATATTATGATAGTCTTCAATTTGAACAATTGTGAAACTTGGAGCCTCATTCAGCATTCTGATTAGTAAACATATCATAAGTAGGTACTAGGTAAGTATAGGGACTTCTACTTGGTATCTTACAGAATATAGCCTATCTACTTATGAAATTTCGTTATTTATTAGAATTATTAGAGCTTCCCTGTGTCTTTATATCATAAATTCAATTCATAAATAATAAAATCAGTGTGTACATGGGTATTCATACCGATTGGATTGTATAATCAAGCCTCCGTCAAATTATTGCACAATAGCCTCCATATGAAAATTGCATAAAAAAAGAACACCGACCGCGGAGTTTTGTTTGAGCCCAAGTATTGTTTATGCCTATGCTCCCCTGCTGTCAACATTAAAACTTCTCTGTTCTTTTGTAATACAATACCTACCTACTCATTTTCCCCTATTTTTCATGCAACCCTATTTTTCAGGTGCATTTTATTCTTTCTTAAATTGGCAAATGTCTAGAAAAACGACACAGTGAAAACTACTCACCACGGTAAAGTGGGATTCCATCACACCCAGTATTGCTTTGAGGTATCTAATCCGACGACTTTTAATCAAGAAATTCATATCCATTTAATTTGTCTATCAAGTGTTAGTAGATGGATGTAAATATATGGATACCTGATCAGTATTATTATCCGGTAATCCAACACCGCAAGAAACATATTAATTGCAATCCTCTAATCTCCTTCTCTCATTGACTAGAGACACCACATAACTGTACGTGTGTAGTCTTTTAATCAAATAACACATTAGCATTTAGATACCCAGTAGATAGCTAGTAGTACCTATGTAAGTAGTGCCTTCTATTAAATATTCCGTTTCCAGGATAGAGTATTGGATGTGAATTAATTTCGAAAAGTAGGCAATTATAGCTATCCAGATACAGCCGTGAGTTATGCCTATCTCACACCATGTTGAATATGGAAGTGTTGACATGTTGACAACCAATCCTTCGTATAGGAGTATATTAATTGTTGGTAGAAGATAAACTCAAAGTAGGACGCGACATACTAATACCTTCCACAGCGTATGAGAGTGGTATCGAAGAATAAACCTTAAACTCTGATCATGTTAACCCTACAATACCAGATTGATCAGTCTTACTTGTGTAAATTTTCTAGGTCGATCTAGTGATTCCTAGATCTTTGAGTCAAAAGTAACCATGGTTACTTGATGTAGTAATCACTTCGTTAATGCCTAAGGCCTTTTCCACCACCTAATCCATACATTATAATGTGAACACGTGGTGAAAATCTCAAAAATTAAGTGAGGTTTCAAGAGGCTTTAATCAGTGTTAAACTCGCATCCACCCATTGAACTAGCAAAGGCACTAAACAGCATTTGTTTGACCCAAAATACCACACTTTCGCAGACTCATTATTAAAGAGATGCAGGTTAAGAAGCTAACAAGAAGATTATTCACATTTTTTTAATTAATCCAAGACCCTACAAGACTGGATGGTCGATTGACCTTTCTCCTGCACTAGTATAAGTCTGTCCAATACTATCGCCGGATAAAATAGTTTTCTGAATTAATATTCTCAGCATTTTGCTGTTGATATATTTTATATGTTTTTGTGGGTTGTAGCCCTTGTCATGTGTTGGGTACAGTAAATTTTACATTTAATAATCCAAAAAAGCTGTCTGCGTCACACACAAGGATACAATAGACAACAAATCAAAGGGATTTGAACTACAACTATATTGAATCAAACCAATGTGGCGTTTATGCCACATCTACTAAAGAAACCTCGGTATTTTTGCCACATCTAAAAAGAAAAGCGCCATTATATTCTGTCATCAACTAATGAAATGCTTCCAAAATTAGTCAAAAGTCAATAAAACGGTAGCAACGAGATCTACTGAAAGCTAACCAAATATTGGGAAAGTATATTAATTGTTGGTAGAAGATAAACTCAAAGTAGGACGCGACATACTAATACCTTCCACAGCGTATGAGAGTGGTATCGAAGAAACCTTAAACTCTGATCATGTTAACCCTACAATACCAGACTGATCAGTCTTACTTGTGTAAATTTTCTAGGTCGATCTAGTGATCCCTAGATCTTTGAGTCAAAAGTAACCATGGTTACTTGATGTAGTAATCACTTCGTTAATGCCTAAGTAAGGTCTTTTCCACCACCTAATCCATAAATTATAATGTGAACACGTGGTGAAAGTCTCAAGCAAGTGAGGTTTCAAGAGGCTTTAATCAGTGATGAACTCGTATCCACCCATTTACCAAGCAAATGCACTAAACAGCTTTTGTTTGACCCAAGATACCACCCTTTTGCAGACTCATTATTAAAGAGATGCAGGTTAAGAAGCTAAAAAGAAGATCATTCACAATTTTTTCATTAATCCAATACCCTACAAGACTGGATGGTCGATTGACCTTTCTCCTGGACTAGTATAAGTCTGTCCAATACTATCGCCGGATAAAATAGTTTTCTGGATTAATATTCTCAGCAATTTGTTGTTGATGTTTTATATGTTTTTGTGGGTTGTAGCCCTTGTCATGTGTAGGTTAGGAATCCCAGATTTCCTAGATCTTAAATACCTCTATCCACATTGCAATCGAAATAGGAGTGCAATATGTTAGTGCAACTTTTTAACAGTGATGGACATCGAACCCGGGACCTTTACTGTACTAACCGTTCCTGCCATTAAGGTGTCTGCACACAGAAAGCGATCTGTCTGCGGCAAAATGAGCTTGAAGATTTGGTTTACCAATTACGATATCCTTTACCTATAATATGAAGTACCCATTGTATACCCTACAATATTACGAGTATAGGTATCCTATTAGGCACTTCTACAACTCTATCCATTAGTCTGTGCTTATTCAGATACGTCTATTCAGCTTATTCACACGGACAATCGGTATAACCTTCCATTATGTTGTAGCATAATATAATAACAGCATTATATAGTCATAGTACTTGCCTGTGCTAGGTACTGCCAGGTTATTGAGTTATAATCCTTGCGAACCTTCTTGGTGAATTCACTTGTTATGTTAGATTGTTCATCCCACCATCAGTATTAGATACCTACTTATGTAAGTAGGTACTTACCTGTACATAATGTAGGTATAATGTTCAGGAGGCATAGGCTATTCGTATTAGATACCTCTATTATGTGCAGGCTGTATAAGTTTTATATCTAGGTATAAGCTGTATATCTACTTACTCTGGAGTTTCTACTCTATGGGTTGTCAGGGACATCAAATTTGAGATCTAATCGACTGACTTCGGACTTAGAGCTGTCTTTGGGTCTCATCTAAGGTTGACGTACTCTAGGCTTGAGTTGATTTTTTTTTTCGTCTTTTAATAGTCCTAGAAAGCCCAACCCAGGGGTACATAACCACAACCTATAAAGCCTAGGTCGCGGGTTGGACATGCTTGAGCTATAAGGTTTGATATTATTGTGAGATCTGACCTAGAGAAAGAATCGAAGGGACATTGTCCCATTGAAAAGGAAGTCAGTAGTTTACCACTTGCTATTCAAAGAGCAAATATGTTGAGATGGCAATTGATTTGGTCAATCAATAATATTGATTTATGGACAAAGACAGATCAATTGACCCCCCAGGGTTCGAACCCTTGACCTTCACACTAGTAACCTATGTCACTTTGAGCCAATTGAAACGAGGATGTTCAAGTGTTAGAATGCGGAAGGAAGAAGAGAAAGAATAAATAGTTGCCCAGTTGCCCTATAGGTTTACCTTTTGCAAAGGTCATTTTGTCACTTATGGTTACTATTTTCCTTAGTAGTTATTCCCAATACCTACGCCCAAAAAAATATAAATTTGCCAGGAATTGAATATGAATAAGCCTTAAAGACTAGCCTATAGAGTGTAAGGCTAGAGCTAGAAGCTAGCCTAAGGCCAGCCACACACTATCAGGTTCGCCTGTCAGGTCTACCTAATAGTGAGTGGCTGGCCTAATACGACCGCATTAAGGCCCGTTCAATTATATAGGAGCTCCTCCATTATTATTGTCACCATGAGGCTAAATCCAAACAGTAGTATAGCAAATGAAGTTTCCAAGCGGTCACCTGTCCACGGTAATGATTTCCACTTAGTTCTGGTAGGTATGATTTCCATAATAAATTGTTACGAGCCAATTTGAATCCTCCATAAAACCAACGAGACTCGTTTTATATCACTCATTTAAACACCTGATAGGTAATTCTTTTTATGACACTGACTTATTTATCTTTGCTTGATTGGTTCTTTGCATAAACATGAAAACAAATTGATTTTTATAGGACTTGGTCGGTGGGTGTCATAGAGTTTGCGTTAACGTGAAAAGATCTAGTTCGATTTAAGATGGTTTGATTTGATGACACGATACATCCTGAATTCCTGCATACCTGTTGCATAATGCTACTCTCTTGCATAATGACCTTGGATTTTCTTCATATAGGACATTTTTAATTTGTCATTGAAAATCATTGCTATCCGGATAATGTTTAATCTTGCTGAATTGCTATTGATGACGATGATCTCAAAAATAGTCGTACTCAAGTATGGAAACAAACACAGACAGCAAAGTTGACATGGAATAGAATTTGGCGCCATATTGATTTCATCTCTTCACTTCATATTAGTGGAGAAAGTGTAGAGCTTCGTTCTTGTAGAATCCAATTCTCATGTTGTCTGCCCACATGACAAGAGATTAATCTGATCCACTTACACTTCCACTAAATTTGGCTAGGTTCGTTTACTTCTAGAGATCTAGCCTATGTCTATTTTGGATTTGAAATGCCAGTGGCGCGAACTCCTTGGAAGGTCATCAGAGTTTTCTACAGCTCTGTCTCTTGCCTGTCTTCTACTTTTTCAGTCCGAGTTTGGCATTGTGTATTCTTAGGTATTGATCCAGATGCAGGTGGATCAATACCTTTAAAAGGTACATACATACTTGATATCAATATTAATAGGTACATACATACTTCATGAAAATATTAATTTATTCATTTCGCCTGAAGAATATTCCCTTTTACGGCATTTTCGCATTGTCTCTCAATATTAATTCACATTAATTCATTTCTACTTTTTCACTCTGTTAATTCATTTCGCCGGAAGAATATTCCCATTTACGAATCGAAAGAGAAATCAGATTCTTGGTGACATTTCTGATCATGAGAGCCGAAATTCTTTTCTATTATTTCCTTGTTGTGACTCTAACAAATATGTATGTATATTAGCTACATAATATAAATTCCTAATATACAACTTACAAAAAGTATACATATAGGTACTTATGTAGAATGTGTAGGTACATATAAATTTCTAGAAATTGATTCTGTTTAATCGCGTGGGAGCAAATGACAATGGCATCTATTAGGCGAATAGAATCGTATTTTATTTACAAAATTTGGGAGGTTTAAGATTGCTAATTGCACTTGAACCAGCGGCAGCGATCAGCGTTGGTTGGTTCAAAAATATGCCAACTCATGGCGAACTTTTATAAAGAAGAACCGGATAGGGCGTTTGATAAATCATCGAGGAAAATGAACCTTTCCTCCAAGTCATTCACATTAGCAACGCGGCGATGACACGTATCAGTTTCCAATAGATCACTGAAGAGCAACGTTGCGTATGGTTGGTATCAGGATGAGTGACTACCTGAGCAACCGTTTACTGTTGACATTTCTGGCTCTCTTAGGCTGGCTGAGTGCATTGACCTCATCTAGACTAATCTAGATATAATTAATTACTCTGATTGAGAGAATGACCATGAGTGTATGTATCAGGGCATCTTAGCGTTTGGAATTTGGAATTCAGCCCAGTTCTTCCAGAGCCCCTAGTGTTTTATCTGAGAGGTGTCAAAACATTAATAATCCGTTGAAATGGATAGATCTTCTTTCTTTTTAGTTTCCTTATCCTATAGGAAGGAAAGTAATGTAATCGGGGGGAATTTTTACACTTAATCAAGCACAACATTTGCATCTGCTCTAAAACTCACCGCATCGTAAAATCTTATCTAATTACAATTTTATTTCACTTTCTTTTTCAGCGACTGTCCGAACCACCCCTGCTGGAAGCACCGTGCACCGCCGCCAACAACTACATCCCGCGACAGTTCTACAAAACTCCCCTCAGCCGGAACACTCGATCTAAATCAGTTTCAATTGTTTGTTCTTTGAAAATGTTACACATTATTAAACAGCTCAATGAAATAGTCGAAGGTGGATGTGAAATTATTTATAGACTGAAAATGAAACAATACAAGTTACAAATAGGTAATATGGATAGGTTTATCCACACGTACTTGGTTTCTCAAAGTGATTTAAAAGGTCAGACTTAAGTTATTAAAGGTCTTGTTCGTGAGGATAGAAGTCAGAGGTTTGGTTGGACTTTCCCACTGAGAGGTTGCATATTGAATTTAGTTCTATAAATGATGTTCGACCAGTGTATTCGATATGCATAAGATTCAATTAAATCTTCTAGATACAATGAATAAAATGATAAATAAGAATCATGAATACAGCTGGTTTTGAGTATTTAGTAAAGCTCATGATTCGATAATCAGAGCACGACCTTGATGCTTTGGTTTTAAATGAAAGGCTGGTAACAAGAATATAGACAATCAACCTATCAATTAGTAATCCCATTGGATAATTTGAATCGAGATTAAACCTCAGGCGTGTATTTAAATATGATATTTATGTAGATTAACAACGCAGCGGATAATTTGTCTTACTTACCGTGGCTTAACCCAGTAAGCTAAATCATTCTATCAGGTAACTCAAGTCCGCTAGGTCTGTTCCTGTTAACCGGATTGGTTTTAATTCTTATTAATTATTTTATTCGCACTTTCTGTTCTAGGAATTCGAACTACAAGCAACGTGTTGTCTCCAACACCTCTATCTGTCAACTCTCAACTGTACGCTAACATCATGACAGCCGTAGAGATCACCAACTGCAACATGAACAAAGCTAAAGCTTACCCCAAGCATACCTCCTCTTCGTCACAGACTACTTGTAAATTTGGTCGTGACCGCTGCTGTATAGTCGATAATGCTAGGCAAACTAAACAATAAGGTCGAGTTTGACCACCGTGGATTGTCTCAGGATTAAGTTCAATCCGAGGTTGACCTGGATATTAAGGGAAATCCTAATTTCATCTCAATTCCGAATTGGTAAAATCCAGCATAAAAGAGGCAATGCAGCTTGTATCATGGGCGCATTGCCTCAAAACAGTACGATGGAAGAGTTTCATTTATAAATAACATAAAGTTCTTTGTAGCAACAAAAGTAACAAGTACATAGGTACCTACTATGAACGTATAAACTGTAGGTAATATTAAAATTTATAATTATTAGATCATTAGATGCAACCCGTACATGGACTTTTTAAGTAGGTAATCAAGTAGATGAAGGTCTGAAGAATAAATTAGCTTGATCTGGAACAACTTTAGCTTGTTAAACTTAAGATTTGAATATAAATCTTCGATTAAGATTGTTTCTGTATGAAAAAAATATCTTTACCGTAGTTGGTGCTTTAATTAGTATGTCAGATTAGGTGATTAGGTCATGTAGTCCCATTAAATCAATACCTAACAAATTACAGATATCTAGCAGTGTGTTCGATACAGATCAGAATCCAGAATGAGGAAAAAGAATTCAATAGATACCTTAAACCTAAAACACTCCCTAAATCATTGTTACAAACATAATTTACTCACTGTCTTCAGATTTTTAGACACAATCAGGCGAAAAACCACACTCGTAATCATCGGATCAGTATAATCTCATTTTTGATGATAGGCAACTAGGAACTGTATCAAAAACAATCCCGGTCACAGAGGATCAACACTAAAATAGAAAGTAAAAATACTTGACCAAATAATTTTCTAACAGAGATGGATATCCGGATACTCTGGTCCGAAATTCGTCGAATAAGTTTAATTCTCCAATAGCTAGATCTAGATAGCAGTCTATTACGAACAAAAGTGAACCGTACCTTCCTTCCACACCAACAGGTATTCTTCAATGGCATTAAGTACGGTTGCGAATGAAACACAGAAACCCGAATTAGCGGCTGTTACTGTTGTGGTCAGCTTAACCATAAAATCGGTTCCAAATTGATTCCTTTCAAACATTTAGCATCAATTCAGCCTTCAGTAACCACGTTTTTTAGATCAAATTTACAAGACAGACGGGCTGGAACGGTTGATCACACATATCCTTGAGGTTGTGGATAAATCAGGGTATGCTATTGTACATAATTGTTTTTTGTGGACGCCCTTACTGGTCGTTCACGCTGGTTCTTCTGATGATTTAGTTTGCATTTCTTGTAGGTAAAACTAGATCGATTTTCTTATAAAACTTGGTGCTTCACTTTCGTTAGGACTCGAACAAGGAATGACATTTTCTTGAGAAGTTATGCCACTTTTGCAGTTTTCTATGCAGTAGGAAAATGCCGTTTTTTCTTCTCCATCTGTGTGAGCTTCTTGTGTAGACTATTAGTTTGCATTTCTTGTAGGTAAAACTAGATCGATTTTCTTATAAAACTTGGTGCTTCACTTTCGTTAGGACTCGAACAAGGAATGAAATTTTCTTGAGAAGTTATGCCACTTTTGCAGTTTTCTATGCAGTAGGAAAATGCCGTTTTTTCTTCTCCATCTGTGTAAGCTTCTTGTGTAGACTTTTTAGGACATTAATCATTACAGTATGTCTACAATTGAAAGAATAAGACTATCATGTACTTACAATAAGTTGTACATGGACGTTTTTACTCGAATTTGATGTATTAGAATAGCTAGATTTCTCCATTCGCTTCATACATTTTTCATAGTTTCAAACTCGCTTAGAATTTCACATGTATAGTATTTTTTCTATTATTTATTTTTCTCACTCTGTACCATAAACTAATATTGTATGATAACTTATTTATAATGATAAAAAAATATACCCTATAATCATTACCTACCTAAAGTATATTAAATCGGTGTAATTTTTTGCCCTTCAATAGGTAGTCTTTTCCATAGATTGGTGGTGTCTTCGACAAAAATCCACTAAGTACGAAGGTAATTCGAAATTAAAATAATTGGTACTTAAATGAACTTATCAGTAGGTGGCGGTCAGCAGTCACCATCCATTG
The DNA here is from genome assembly GCF_000475195.1 of Diaphorina citri. Taxonomy (NCBI): domain Eukaryota; kingdom Metazoa; phylum Arthropoda; class Insecta; order Hemiptera; family Psyllidae; genus Diaphorina; species Diaphorina citri. Next base: position 227,741 of record NW_007377631.1, on the reverse strand, counting down.
ATTCATCACGGTCAACTAAATGCATACAATGTGTTCATAAGACATAAGGTCCCCCCCCCCTTTCTTAGTTTTTAAAAGGGGTAAATTTAGAAACTTGAAATTTTGCACCGGGGCATTTGGGGCCTATTTTTACCTCTAGCTGACCAAGATGGGGGGGGGAGGACTTTATAAACACACTGTATGTATGCCCTGTGTGAAACAAGGCCATTTTGGCAAGTGTCATGCTTTTGTGTGAGACTGTGATAGAACAGATGACATTTATTACTTCAGACATTTCAATAGTAGAGATACCTATACCTAGCTCTGACCTTTATCAAACCCCTATCGGAACTCAAAGAAAAACTTAAAAGGCAAAGGAGGGAAAATAGTGAGGGAATAATGAACTTCGAATATAGGAGAAAACAAGAACGAAAGGGAAAGAAAGGGAGAGAGAAGAAGAAGAACAAGAAGGGAGGGAAGGAGAGAGACTGGGAGAGAGAGAGGGACAGAGAGAAATGAAGAAAAGGGGGAGAGAGAAAGCCGAAAGGAGTAAAAGCAGGGACATCAAACATAAGGATGGAAAAGAGGGAGGGAGGGAACAGAAATAATGAGGAGAATGACGGAGAATAAGAAAAAAGGAGGGGAGAGAGAAATGAGATGTCACTAGGGAGGGGAGGGAAGAGAGCCTCGCACTACCTACCACCCCCTCCACTCCTTTCATCTGGAAAGGCAATGAGTCATAAGTTAAGATGGAGTGAGTCATCCGTAGAAACTTACTCATACTCTCCCACCTCCTCACCCACTATTTCTCTCTTTCTCTCTCTCTCTCTCTACTTTTTTACTTTCTATTACTTTTAAACAAAACTCCCCGTACAAGATGTTCGAGAAAGCAAAAACTCTATATGAAGCATTAAAGTTCAAATAACTGATCAGGGAGGATGGAGCCGTGGAGCGGGGAAAATTGTGTTGTATTTTGGTGCAGAGAGTACGCAAAAGAGATTTCTCTTTTTTTACACAAATCGATTTGCTGAGATGTGTGTGTGTACACGGAGCTATCACAATACACATGGTGGCGTTATGTAATCGACGCATGTGCGTCAATATTCGACATCGAAAGTCGATAAATCGCTATCGATATGTATCGAATATCGGACCGTTGAAATAACACCTTTGAAAGTCAATTTTGCGTCCTCCTTTTTACAGGACATTTTGATGGTAGGAGTCCTCAGTCGGTAACTATTTATGAAGGCAGATTTGGTGACCAAGTTAGACTATAAAAGCAAGTAATAGCATATTTATTTACCCCACCAACTTGAAGAAAGTTAATAACCGAGGGGAAAAAAGCTCATGCAAGGGAAAAGCATTTACTTACTACTCAATCTTCCCTTATCGTTTTGAACTTTTCGATTTCGATATCCCGTCTAAAGTTCTCAAATCGAACTTTCATTTATTTTCGCTATTTGAAGATTGAGTGAAAAAAACATTTTCATTTTACAATACCCGAAATTTTGAGGGCTATGAGCCCTAGTAGGAAGTTAATTTTTGATAAGGAAAAATTCAAAATATTTTCTTTTTTTCAGTGCTAAAAAATAAATTTTTTGTTTTGAAGTGCTTAACCTATGTCAGGTGTGCAATATTTTGGTAAAAATTTATCTCCTTCTTTCTTGCCTTTTTATTATTATTATTTTTGGGAGGTAATTTATGTACCCAATTAAATCTGAGCAGTTAAATTTAAAACGATCTTGTAATTTTCTCAATTTAAATAAGGAGAGAAATCTAATTTTAAAATACTTAATTATAAATGTAGAAGTGTAGGTACCTATCTACCTATAGATAGATACATGTGTATAAGTAAAAAAAAAGGATTAATGATTAAATAGGTCCTTACTTTGAAAGTCCAAATATGACACCTTGATCCTCCTAGTTAGGATATGTAGGTAAGTAGGTAACTGTGGTACTAATTTAAGTCATTGGGTTTGTAAGGTATGACCTTATTGTTTTCCAAATGTTTTCAACCTATTTTTGAACTGCAATAAAATGCTCAAGATTGTAAACAAATAAGTAAGTAGGCAAGTTCCTAATTATAATTATTTACTAAAATAGTTCCTACCTAACTAAGGTAAGGTCAAGAATGACAATGTTGAGTTCTAAAAAATAAAGGTAAGTCTCAGCACCATCTCGAGTAGGTTTATAGGTACAAGTACTTAGGTGTTGGAACCATGCATCAAGAGAGGGTGAATTTTAGTTTCACCACACCCAGCTTTTCAGTCAGAAAATCCTGAAAAGACCAAATAATTAGGTGCTAGGGTACCTACCTAAGTACCTATCTCCTTTAGCTCTTGGGCATAACCAAGTTATCTACCACTAATAACAAAGTTACAAATTAACAAATTTTAATCTTCTATTAAAATAGGTAGTTACCTACCTACCTAACTGAGCATAAACCCTTGAGACTTGCTATAAAATTTATAAACAGAACTGATCTAATAGTGTTAATTAGTTGATATTGAGGAAAACGAAGTGTCTTGTCAGAACTAAATGTTGGTGATGTGGTTTCATTAGATGAAAATCGAATAAAAACGCTTTACAATGGAGTCACAAATCGAAGAATTTCTGGAGCAGTTCAAACTGAGTTCGGCCAAAGTGATGGAGGAGTATGAAATGAAGAGGAGCTCCTATTCAGGACTATCTATGACAGAAGATGCCACTACGGCTGGGAAATCATCAGGTAAGAACATCTGAGCATGTTTCTCTTTTCAAACGCACCCTGTAGCTTTAATGTTTAATCTTTTGAAGCCCAATTGGAGACTTCCGACCTTTCGAGTTTCCTCTTGTACCTGCCGCTCTACTTGCCTCTCTTATTTCATTAGATCCGTTTCTGTATGCCACTCCCGGTGATACCTTCAATGGGTTTTCTGTAGATAGGCACCTGATTCTATCTGACACTTGTCGTCCCTTGCGCTTCCTCTCTACCTACAGAAAAATCCAAACACCTATAATTTACTTAAATTCTTTAATGTACCTGCAGAACAAATTGGAACTAGCCAAAACGCACGTTCGAAGCTTTTCACAAGGTTTCCTTTCTTCAAATGACATAACACGAAATTACATGATAACAAAACTCCCCGTACAAGATGTTCGAGAAAGCAAAAACTCTATATGAAGCATTAAAGTTCAAATAACTGATCAGGGAGGATGGAGCGGGGAAAATTGTGTTGTATTTTGGTGCAGAGAGTACGCAAAAGAGATTTTTCTTTTTTTACACAAATCGATTTGCTGAGATGTGTGTGTGTGTACACGGAGCTATCACAATACACATGGTGGCGTTATGTAATCGACGCATGTGCGTCAATATTCGACGTCGAAAGACGATAAATCGCTATCGATATGTATCGAATATCGGACCGTTGAAATGCCTTCGATAACAGCTTTGAAAGTCAATTTTGCGTCATCCTTTTTACAGGACATTTTGGTGGTAGGAGTCATCAGTCGATAACTATTTATGAAGGCAGATTTAGTGAACAAGTTAGACTATAAAAGCAAGTAATAGCATATTTATATACCCTACCAACTTGAAGAAAGTTAATAACCGAGGGGAAAAAAAGCTCATGCTAGGGAAAAGTATTTACTTACTCCTCAATCTTCCTTTATCGTTTTGAACTTTTCGATTTCGATATCCCGTCTAAAGTTCTCAAATCGAACTTTCATTTATTTTCGCTATTTGAAGATTGAGTGAAAAAACATTATTTTCATTTTACAATACCCGAAATTTTGAGGGCTATGAGCCCTAGTATGAAGTTAATTTTTGATAAGGAAAAATTCAAAATATTTTCTTTTTTTCAGTGCTAAAATAAAATTTTCTGTTTTGAAGTGCTTTATTTATGTCAGGTGAAATATTTTGGTAAAATTTATCTCATTAGGTATTTCTTGCCTTATTATTTTTTGGGGGAGGTAATTTATGTAATTAAATCTGAGCAGTTAAATTTAAAACGATCTTGTAATTTTCTCAATTTAAACAAGGAGAGAAATCTAATTTTAAAATACTTAATTATAAATGTAGAAGTGTAGGTACCTATCTACCTATAGATAGATACATGTGTGTAGGTAAAAAAAAGGATTAATGAATAAATAGGTCCTTACTTTGAAAGTCCAAATAAAATGAGACCTAGTTCCTCCTAGCTAGGATATGTCGGTAAGTAGGTAACTGTGGTACTAATTTAAGTCATTGGGTTTGTAAGGTATGACCTTTTATTGTTTTCCAAATGTTTTCAACCTATTTTTGAACTGCAATAAAATGCTCAAGATTGTAAAATAATAAGTAGGCAAGTTCCTAATTATTTACTGATAACTAAGTAAGGTAAGGTCAAGAATGACAATGTTGAGTTCTGAAAAATGAAGTTAGGTAAGCCTCACTATCTCAAGTAGGTTCATAGGTACAAGTACTTACTTAGGTGTTGGAACCATGGATCAAGAGAGGGTGAAATTTAGTTTTACCACACCTAGCTTTTTAAGTCGAAAAATCCTGAAAAGACCAAATAATTAGGTGCTAGGGTACCTATCTCCTTTAGCTCTTGGGCATAACCAAGTTATCTATTACTAATAACAAAGTTACAATTAACAAAGTTTAATTACCTACCTACCTAACTGAGCATAAACCCTTGAGAATTGCTATAAAATTTATAAACAGAACTGATCTAATAGTGTTAATTAGTTGATATTTAGGAAAATAAAGTCTTGTCAGATCTAGTATCAAGTCAAGCACAAACCAAATTTATTTTACTTGTCCCAGAGGAAACTCACAAATCAGAATCAGTTCAAGGCACTTTGTAGTCCTACAAACAGACCATGTACCTGGTACCATGTTAAAAACACATTGAATAATTAAAGTAGGTACCTACCTATGTAAGTATCAGGTATCAAAATATTGAAGAAGTTATGAATATTAAATTACACACACAGAAAAAGAAAAAATAAAGTGAAAAGTAATAAATGTGAAATAAAAACTAAAATAAAATAGCCAAAAAGTGACCAAAAGCCATAAAACTCATAAAAGAAAAGTCGTTATTACAACTGATAAAAGATAAAAGTAGAAACTAGAAAAATGAGGGAGCAACAAATTCAAACACAGAGGTGTTCATTCCACAGAGAAACTTAATAAGGCGGGTGTTCACAGGAGCCGAAATTCAGTGGCGTAGATACCTTTTCGGAGTAGGTACCCCGCAAGATTTCGCCTGAGAGAGACCCCAGGTTCAAGATTGAAGAGAGTATCAAAAATCGGAAAAATCCATATATAAAATCATTGACACTCGCAGACAAACCTCAAAATTTTCAAGGGTATCTATATATTTAAAAAAAAAAAAAAAAAAAAAAACAAAAAAAAACAGGAGGTTCCAGGCTTCGTTAGGCAGGTTCGATTGTCCGGAGGTGCAAGGGTCGATGGTAGGATGGTATAGAATTTAGTCTAGTCTTGGGCCAATATTATGGTCCATGTTTTGGATGCAAACTTGGGTACCTACCTAGGAATGCAAGTTTTTTTTTTTTAATAGGGAAGTACCTACCTGCCTACCTATAAGTTATTATTATCTACCTACCTACCTAAAAATTCTTTCTGCCGTGCGAAATGCTGAATGTGCGGAGTTTTTTTATGGAACAGAGCGAGGTATTTCAAAATCGGTTCCAGTGGACAGACGGCCTACAATAAACCTCTGTGGTAGGTATGGATTTTTCAGAAAGTTGCGCGCGCACATTTTGTGTTTTTGGGACAAATCTACCATGTGATAAGAGATTTGAGAAAGTAAAAAAAAAGTTCTCTTTTTGCAGCTTTTGCCTTTTGCTCTTTGAAATTTTTGAAAGTTAACATTTTAAGTTTCAACTTTTGAATGTAGATTCAAGGAAAGTTTGAGTACCTGCTTTAATGTTTAAACTTTTAAAGGTAACTACTTATGTACGTAGAGGCTCGTATTCAGGATGTTATTGAGAGAGAGGAGGGGCGGGGGGGCAGAATCCAAACAGGTACTTAACGGGGGGATTCTCCAAATTTTTCGAGTCGAGCCCACAGTAGGTAAAGGAACAAAATGAGAGCCTGAGAGCTGAGAGTCCTCTTAGATTCCTACCTTGCTGAGAGGAAAGAGATCAATAGGAAGAAAGAGGTTTGGAATGCTGAGAGATGTGCTGAATGGAAGAACGTTTGGACAAATGAAGGAGGACGCCCAAGATCGAGAAAAGTGGAGAACGTCGTGTTGAAACCTGTCCTAGGACAGATCTACATCTATATACCTTGCAATTTGGCGCCTCCACCAAAATGCTTGAAACAGCACACAACCGCATATAACCAGGGCCAGTTACAACCTAGTTCTAAGTTTGGAAGCAGGATGAAATACTTAACAGACGACAAATTCAGGAAGAGTGCTTATTTACTTAAACCAGTGACGTATGTATTCTCTAGGGAATCTGGGGGAAAATTCGTTACTACAATTTTTCCTCACCCCCTCTAGCTTACCACTTACCAGATAGGTATTAATTAAGAACAACCAGAATTCTATAAAGCTGTGTCCACACATAGTCGACCTACACAATTTAAGGCCACCCTGCCACCAGCAGATCCGGACAAGGGTTTATAGCTTCCCCTTTTGAAAATCACACGCCACACTGATTTAAACTGATTTCAAATAGCACGTGCATGATTTACATGCAAGTCAATGCGATACTGTATTTGCAAGGGGCAAGATAGGATTGCATGCAAATTGATGGGACAGTGTTCACACGGGTCAATGCAACATGTCTGCATGCAACATGCAAGTGAGTGATACACTGGGTAATAAATGTTTGCATGCAAGTTACTTAAATGCACGTGTATTCAGGCTACTCTGGTAAAGATGGTACCTATGTAGATAAGCAGGTACTGCACTAAAAAAATAAAATCACTTACCCTTACCGACCAGCTGTGAAAGTGACAGCGACTAGTAGCGACTTTGTTTTACGTATCCACTCTGGAGTCTGGACCTTAAAATGGCACTGAAAACACAATCAAGTCAAGCACAAACCAAATTTATTTTACTTGTCCCAGAGGAAACTCACAAATCAGAATCAGTTCAAGGCACTTTGTAGTCCTACCAACAGACCATGTACCTGGTACCATGTTAAAAACACATTGAATAATTAAAGTAGGTACCACCTACCTATGTAAGTATCAGGTATCAAAATATTGAAGAAGTTATGAATATTAAATTACACACACAGAAAAAGGAAAAATAAAGTGAAAAGTAATACTTAAATGTGAAATAAAAACTAAAATAAAATAGCCAAAAAGTGACCAAAAGCCGTAAAAGATAAAACTGATAAAGAATTAAAGATAAAAGTCGTTACAACTTACTTAACTGATAAAAGTAGAAACTAGAAAAATGAGGGAGCAACAAATTCAAACACAGAGGTGTTCATTCCACAGAGGAACTTAATAAGGCGGGTGTTCACAGGAGAAAAACTTAAAAGGCAAAGGAGGGAAAATAGTGAGGGAATAATGAACTTCGAATATAGGAGAAAACAAGAACGAAAGGGAAAGAAAGAGGGAGAGAGAAGAAGAACAAGAAGGGAGGGAAGGAGAGAGACTGGGAGAAAGAGAGGGATAGAGAGAAAAGAAGAAAAGGGGGAGAGAGAAAGGACGGGCAGGAGAGAAAGCCGAAAGGAGTACAAGAGGGACATCAAACATAAGGATGGAAAAGAGGGAGGGAGGGAACAGAAATAATGAGGAGAATGATGGAGAATAAGAAAAAAGGAGGGGAGAGAGAAATGAGAAGTCACTAGGACATAAGATTCAATTAAATCTTCTAGATACAATGAATAAAATGATAAATAAGAATCATGAATACAGCTGGTTTTGAGTATTTAGTAAAGTTCATGATTCGATAATCAGAGCACGACCTTGATGCTTTGGTTTTAAATGAAAGGCTGGTAACAAGAATATAGACAATAAACCTATCAATTAGTAATCCCATTGGATAATTTGAATCGAGATTAAACCTCAGACGTGTATTTAAATATGATATTTATTAACAGCGCAGCGGATCATTTGTCTTACTTACCGTGGCTTAACCCAGTAAGCTAAATCATTCTATCAGGTAACTCAAGTCCGCTAGGTTTATTCCTGTTAACCGGATTGGTTTTAATTCTTATTAATTATTTTATTCGCACTTTCTGTTCTAGGAATTCGAACTACAAGCAACGTGTTGTCTCCGACACCTCTATCTGTCAACTCTCAACTATACGCTAACATCATGACAGCCGTAGAGATCACCAACTGCAACATGAACAAAGCTAAAGCTTACCCCAAGCATACCTCTTTCTCCCAGTACAGCGGGAATGAACCTAACTTCAGCATCCATGGAAGTAGCAACGAGCTTGACCGGATGTCACCTAACACTTACAAGACCAATCCAATCTACTCGCAAAACTTGCAACAGTTCAAAGAGAAATTCTTCAACGAAGTTATCATTGAGAATAACGATGCCAGTCACTCAGTGAGATCTTCAGGAAAAGATAAAATACATTGTAGTCATAAATAAGAGGTAAGTTGTTACTTTTGTTTTTCTTTGATAGGAAAGCTGAATAGGAAAAAAATACTAGGTAGTAAGTTCTGTAAGCTGTGGAACTCATTTCAAAAAGCCTCTTTGTCTCTTATGATATGACAGAAGGATAGTCCTGGTATAAAAGTTAAGTTTAAAATGTCAACCGTAAAGTCTGGTGCACATTTCTGATCTGAAATTCTGAACATACAATCAGATTGTATGATAAATCATTCAGGTGGATATGAAACTGAAATTTGTGTCCTAACTTGCCAGAAGTGTGTTTCTTATCTTGATCATTTAAAAAAAAAAAACCTTGCCAAGTCAAAAAAAAGTTTGACAGCGGAACACTCGGATCCGGTTCTCGCCTCCCAACACGCGACGATTGTTGGTCGCGGGCTCCCCTCCTCCGTCGCGACGTATTCTGTCGTCTAACTCGCGACGTTTGGCGCCTGTCCTGTCCATGGATTCGCTTATCGCGGCCATCAACTATAGTGATGTCTCCTATTTGGACACCGGGGACGTTATGTACGAACCGAAAATTCATCCGGAATATTCGGGCAGTGTTCCCGACCTAAAGAAAATCTTCGTCACAGACTACTTGTAAATTTGGTCGTGACCGCTGCTGTATAGTCGATAATGCTAGGCAAACTAAACAATAAGGTCGAGTTTTACCACCGTGGATTGTCTCGGGAATCTCAGGATTAAGTTCAATCCGAGGTTGACCTGGCTATTAAGTATAGGGAAATCCTAATTTCATCTCAATTCCGAATTGGTAAAATCCAGCATAAAAGAGGCAGTGCAGCTTGTATCATGGGCGCATTGCCTCAAAGCAGTACGATGGAAGAGTTTCATTTATGAATAATATAAAGTTCTTTGTAGCAACAAAAGTAACAAGTACATACTGTGAACTGTAAGTAATAGGTATTAGAATTATTAGATGCAACTCGTACATGGACTTTTTCAAGTAGGTAATCAAGTAGATGAAGGTCTGAAGAATAAATTAGCTTGATCTGGAACAACTTCAGCTTGTTAAACTTAAGATTTGAATATAAATCTTCGATAAAGATTATTTCTGTATGAAAAAATTATTTTTAGCGTAGTTGGTGCTTTAATTAGTATGTCGGATTAGGTCATGTAGTCCCATTAAATCAATACCTAACAAATTACAGATATCTAGCAGTGTGTTCGATACAGATCAGAATCCAGAATGAGGAAAAAGAATTCCATAGATACCTTAAACCTAAAGCACTCCTTAAATCATTGTTACAAACATAACCTACTCACTGTCTTCAGATTTTTAGACACAATCAGGCGAAAAACCACGCTCGTAATCATCGGATCACTATAATTTCATCTTTGATCATAGACAAGTAGGAAATGTATCAAAAACAATCCCGGTCACAGAGGATCAACACTAAAAAAACACTTGACCAAATAATTTTCTAACAGAGATGGATATCCGGATACTCTGGTCCGAAATTCGTCGAATGTGTTCAATTCTCCAATAGCTAGGTCTAGATAGCAGTCTATTACGAACAAAAGTGAACCGTACCTTCCTTCCACACCAACAGGTATTCTTCAATGGCATTACGATTGCGGATGAAACACAGAAACCCGAATTAGCGACTGTTACTGTTGTGGTCAGCTTAACCATAAAATCGGTTCCAAATTGATTCCATTCAAACATTTAGCATCAATTCAGCCTTCAGTAACCACTTCGATGGTCCGGAGGTGCAAGGGTCGATGGTAGGATGGTATAGAATTTAGTCTAGTCTTGGGCCAATATTATGGTCCATGTTTTGGACGCAAACTTGGGTACCTAGGAATGCAAGTTTTTTTTTTTTTAAATAGGGAAGTACCTACCTGCCTACCTATAAGTTATTATTATCTACCTACCTAAAAATTCTTTCTGCCGTGCGAAATGCTGAATGTGCGGAGTTTTTTTTTGGAACAGAGCGAGGTATTTCAAAATCGGTTCCAGTGGACAGACGGCCTACAATAAAACTCTGTGGTAGGGATGGGTTTTTCAGAAAGTTGCGCGCGCACATTTTGTGTTTTTGGGACAAATCTACCATGTGATAAGAGATTTGAGAAAGTAAAAAAAAGTTCTATCTTTGCAGCTTTTGCCTTTTGCTCTTTGAAATTTTTGAAGTTAACATTTTAAGTTTCAACTTTTGAATGTAGATTCAAGGAAAGTTTGAGTAGGTACCTACCCTTTTGTTAAAGAATGAAGCTTTTAAATTCTGATTTACGAGTTTAAAATCTTCCAGTTCCAGTCTTCTGTTGTTCTTTGATCATCATATTAGGACAAGAATGAAGATTGACAGTTGACACTTTTGAAAACTTGGTTTTGGTGCATGTGTCAAAGGAGCTTTCATATTCATGTTTGCCAGTGGAAGTTCCAGAAACCAAAGAAATACAACCCTTGATCACTTGTAAGTTTGGAGTCACTCAGTGAGATCTTCGGGAAAAGATAAAATACATTGTAGTCATAAATAAGAGGTAAGTTGTTACTTTTGTTTTTCTTTGATAGGAAAGCTGAATAGGAAAAAAAATACTAGGTAGTAAGTTCTGTAAGCTGTGGAACTCATTTCCAAAAGCCTCTTTGTCTCTTATGATATGACAGAAGGATAGTCCTGGTATAAAAATTAAGTTTAAAATGTCAACCAGTACCTACCTAATGGCAGACACAAAAAGATCTCCTCTCTTTCATCTGCCATCACCATTTGGCGAAAGCTAAAGCTGCTACTTTCCATCACAAATACTCGTACATATCAAAAATATTCCACTTGAAACCCAACTTTTAACTCAGTACCTACCCTCAATGTATATTATATCCAGTTGATGTTTAAGTAAATAGGTAACAGTTTTAAATGAAAAGCAGTACTTAAAGGTAACAAGATAGGAAAAGAAAAGAAAAAAAAGCTGTATAGTAAATAGGTAACAGTTTTAAATGAAAAGCAGTTCTTAAAGGTAACAAGATAGGAAAAGAAAAGAAAAAAGAAGCTGTATGAAAATAATTGAAACAGAGTTTGTAAAAATTCTTTTGTTTCTGGAATGATTTTTTTTTTTTTTGCACAATGTTTTATTCAAAGCAAGTTAAATGATCTTAGGGTAAAGTAAAAAATATATAACCTTATACATATTTGATAATAGGTACTTTTTTCATTCCCTTTTGTCCATTATTAGATACAGATTACAGAGCTAGGTACCTACCTAGAAATAAATGCAATGTTTTTCAAGTATAGATCATAGGTACATACCAATGATACAGTAGGTAGGTAAAGGTAAGCATTTTATTTTCTTATTATTAAATTGAAATTTTAATAAGGGAATTGTTTTTTTGCTGGAACTAGAATTCAACAAAATGAAGTAATAAAATGAACAATAAGCTTACTAACATAAAAGCAATGTCTCAGGAATTCAAATTTTCTGAAGGCATGACTACTTGTTTGAAAGTGCACATCATTGATAGTATTGATACACGTTACGCAGGAAGCGTACGGTCAGAGCTAAGCTAGTGCAGCCAGTGTCATTGTAACCTCAATTACCGCCTAAAGAAATGGGTTTAGCTGATTTAGCGAGACCCCTAGCTGCCGTCTGCGCCAGAAACAACTGTAATACTGTACACTTATGTATATTTGAACAGAAACAAACCCGCGACATAGGCTTACAAGGCAGACGCGCTACCTTTCAAGCTAACTTAAACTAGGCTGGCGCAGACACTTCTGATCCACCTTGTTTTAGACCAGCCACTCAGGCTGACCTCTTCTCACAGACCTGGGTCTCGAGCTTTTTCCGCACACATGTTAAGACGGTATGCCACACTCCGGTCTGTGAAACCTTAGTCTGTCAGATGAGACGGTCGGCATAAGGTTCTTTTTCTTAACGGCTAGCTTTCTCCTATTCTTCTCTCTTCAATTGTGTGACGATAAGACCTCTATCTCAAGGTGCCTCCCCAATTTTAGAGAATATGGTAGAAAAGAGCTTGCTCTATAACTGATGAACACAATGCATGCGGGATAACGGCTCAGTACCTATAGGCTCAAGCCCTTATCACACTGGCTGCATTGGCTCCGCTCTAACCGTCAGCTGGCTCAGCTCTGCGTAACACCGTGTATCTGTATCTGTATCATTGTATCAATCAGGCAAGTGGCCTGGAATATTCGACCAGTAGTTTCCAGGCAGTCTCCACCAACAGTCAGGCCTAAGGCCAGCCACTCACTATCAGGTGGACCTCACAGGTAACCTGATCAGGTCCACCAGTCAAGTCTACCTAATATCGTGTGTGCTCATCAGGTATAGGGTAGACCCGACAGGCGGAACTTTTCAGCCGTACCTGTCAGGTCTAAATGATAGTGTGCGTACTTACTCATGAGGTATCAGGTAGACCTGACAGGCGGACCTGATCAGTGCACCTGTGAGTGGATGGCTGGCCTAAGGCTAGCCATTCACATTCACAGGCTTGTCTTTTCTTCTCATGTCGAGGCCGAGGGAATGTCTGAGTTCTATGAATAGTACCGTCAACTTCGGGCAGGTCTAGTATTGTCAAGTTTGGGTAGGTTCTATACGAGCCTGCACACTCTGACTCTATAACTTACCTTGTCGACACGAATGATCGACACCATATAGGAACTGCAAGTTGTCCTGAGATCAGTATTCAACAGCAAAATGGGTACCACCACCGCACCGTATTCACATGTCAAAAATTATGTACAGCTTGGGCTAAACTGGATTAAAAGAATAGAAAATTAATTTATTTGTCTTATTTGGCCGCCATCTTGTCCATCTGTAATATAGCTTCTTAAATCGGCAAAATAACCACTTTTTTTCAAGTCAGCATACCTGAAAACATACAATTCAATATATTATTTCAATATATTGGACAATTTTTAAGGATTTCCCTATAGTAGCAGCATATCCCAAAAACGGGATCGACCATTACGGGATTACGGTACATCCTAGAAGAAAAGTGTAAATGTATAAAATGTAGAAAATTATAATACAAACAGCTTTCTAATTCATAGTTCATAAAAAGAAATTACCGGAAACGAGATATTGTAAGAAAACCTCTTTTTTAGCCGCCATTTTGGAAAAATCATTACGGTACGGGATTACGGTACATCCTAGAGAAAAAATGTAAATGTAAAAAATGTAGGAAATAGAAATACAAACAACTTTCTAATTCATTATTATTAGAAAAAAATTACCTAAAACGAGATATTCTCAAAAAACCCTTTTTTTAGCCGCCATTTTGAAACGGGATCGACCGTTATGGGATTACAGTACATCCTAGAGAAAAAGTGTAAATGTATGAAATGTAGGAAAGAAAAAAACAAACAACTTTTTAATCTATTGTTATTAGAAAAAAATTAGCTGAAAAGAGATATTATGAGAAAACCTCTTTTTTGGCCGCCATGTTCGAAAAATCCTTACGGTACGGGATTACGGTACATCCTAGAAAAAAAGTGTAAATTTACAAAATGTAGGAAATATAAATATAAAAAACTTTCTAATTCATTGTTATTAGGAAAAAGTTACCGGAAACGAGATATTATCAAAACCCCGTTTTTGGTCGCCATTTTGAAAAAAGGCCGCCATTTTGTTTGTGTGCATGATTTTTGGTGTCACCCCTTCCTAAAAGTTTCATATTTTCCCAATGAAGGTCCATACCAAATTTGGTGCTTTCCTGAATAAATGCAGCTTTTGGCCAAAATTGTGACGTTGGGCCACCCACTAGTAGAGGAAACTGACACAACGTATGTAACGAGAAAGCATTGGCATTTAGAATATCTCAAAAAAATTCTCCCGAGAAGTCTGGCGTCTCCACCAAAAGGACCCAATTGGAGACTTCCGACCTTTCGAGTTTCCTCTTGTACCTGCCGCTCTACTTGCCTCTCTTATTTCATTAGATCCGTTTCTGTATGCCACTCCCGGTGATACCTTCAATGGGTTTTCTGTAGATAGGCACCTGATTCTATCTGACACTTGTCGTCCCTTGCGCTTCCTCTCTACCTACAGAAAAATCCAAACACCTATAATTTACTTAAATTCTTTAATGTACCTGCAGAACAAATTGGAACTAGCCAAAACGCACGTTCGAAGCTTTTCACAAGGTTTCCTTTCTTCAAATGACATAACACGAAATTACATGATAACAAAACTCCCCGTACAAGATGTTCGAGAAAGCAAAAACTCTATATGAAGCATTAAAGTTCAAATAACTGATCAGGGAGGATGGAGCGGGGAAAATTGTGTTGTATTTTGGTGCAGAGAGTACGCAAAAGAGATTTTTCTTTTTTTACACAAATCGATTTGCTGAGATGTGTGTGTGTGTACACGGAGCTATCACAATACACATGGTGGCGTTATGTAATCGACGCATGTGCGTCAATATTCGACGTCGAAAGACGATAAATCGCTATCGATATGTATCGAATATCGGACCGTTGAAATGCCTTCGATAACAGCTTTGAAAGTCAATTTTGCGTCATCCTTTTTACAGGACATTTTGGTGGTAGGAGTCATCAGTCGATAACTATTTATGAAGGCAGATTTAGTGAACAAGTTAGACTATAAAAGCAAGTAATAGCATATTTATATACCCTACCAACTTGAAGAAAGTTAATAACCGAGGGGAAAAAAAGCTCATGCTAGGGAAAAGTATTTACTTACTCCTCAATCTTCCTTTATCGTTTTGAACTTTTCGATTTCGATATCCCGTCTAAAGTTCTCAAATCGAACTTTCATTTATTTTCGCTATTTGAAGATTGAGTGAAAAAAACATTTTCATTTTACAATACCCGAAATTTTGAGGGCTATGAGCCCTAGTAGGAAGTTAATTTTTGATAAGGAAAAATTCAAAATATTTTCTTTTTTTCAGTGCTAAAAAATAAATTTTTTGTTTTGAAGTGCTTAACCTATGTCAGGTGTGCAATATTTTGGTAAAAATTTATCTCCTTCTTTCTTGCCTTTTTATTATTATTATTTTTGGGAGGTAATTTATGTACCCAATTAAATCTGAGCAGTTAAATTTAAAACGATCTTGTAATTTTCTCAATTTAAATAAGGAGAGAAATCTAATTTTAAAATACTTAATTATAAATGTAGAAGTGTAGGTACCTATCTACCTATAGATAGATACATGTGTATAAGTAAAAAAAAAGGATTAATGATTAAATAGGTCCTTACTTTGAAAGTCCAAATATGACACCTTGATCCTCCTAGTTAGGATATGTAGGTAAGTAGGTAACTGTGGTACTAATTTAAGTCATTGGGTTTGTAAGGTATGACCTTATTGTTTTCCAAATGTTTTCAACCTATTTTTGAACTGCAATAAAATGCTCAAGATTGTAAACAAATAAGTAAGTAGGCAAGTTCCTAATTATAATTATTTACTAAAATAGTTCCTACCTAACTAAGGTAAGGTCAAGAATGACAATGTTGAGTTCTAAAAAATAAAGGTAAGTCTCAGCACCATCTCGAGTAGGTTTATAGGTACAAGTACTTAGGTGTTGGAACCATGCATCAAGAGAGGGTGAATTTTAGTTTCACCACACCCAGCTTTTCAGTCAGAAAATCCTGAAAAGACCAAATAATTAGGTGCTAGGGTACCTACCTAAGTACCTATCTCCTTTAGCTCTTGGGCATAACCAAGTTATCTACCACTAATAACAAAGTTACAAATTAACAAATTTTAATCTTCTATTAAAATAGGTAGTTACCTACCTACCTAACTGAGCATAAACCCTTGAGACTTGCTATAAAATTTATAAACAGAACTGATCTAATAGTGTTAATTAGTTGATATTGAGGAAAACGAAGTGTCTTGTCAGAACTAAATGTTGGTGATGTGGTTTCATTAGATGAAAATCGAATAAAAACGCTTTACAATGGAGTCACAAATCGAAGAATTTCTGGAGCAGTTCAAACTGAGTTCGGCCAAAGTGATGGAGGAGTATGAAATGAAGAGGAGCTCCTATTCAGGACTATCTATGACAGAAGATGCCACTACGGCTGGGAAATCATCAGGTAAGAACATCTGAGCATGTTTCTCTTTTCAAACGCACCCTGTAGCTTTAATGTTTAATCTTTTGAAGCTAACTATGTAGGTAGAGGCTCGTATTCAGGATGTTAGAGAGAGAGAGAGAGAGAGAGAGAGAGAGAGAGAGAGAGGGGGGGGCAGAATCCAAACAGGTATTTAACGGGGGGGATTCTCCAAATTTTTCGAGTCGAGCTCACAGTAGGTAAAGGAACAAAATAAGAGCCTGAGAGGTGAGAGTCCTCTTAGATACCTACCTACCTTGCAATTTGGCGTCCCCACCAAAATGCTTAAAACAGCACACAACCGCATATAACCAGGGCCAGTTACAACCTAGTTCTAAGTTTGGAAGCAGGATGAACTAACAGACGAAAAATTCAGGAAGAGTGCTTATTTAAACCAGTGACGTATGTTCGTATGTATTCTCTATGGAATCTGGGGGGAAATAGAACAGTTGCGCTTACTTGGGTGATGTTTCAAAGTCATAGAGCAGGAAAAATGAGGACCAACAGAATTTTTCTTTTTCTTCAACTTCTAGATACCGAGATAAATCGATTTAAAAAATACCGGTAAATCGTGAACTTTGACGTCACGGCATACGCTCCCGTAGACGATGACGTCAGAATTCATGACTCCCGCTTCGTTTGTTTGTACGCAAGCGTTTCTGGGCATTTTGACGTGAAATCTGACGTCACAACTCTTTGAACTTTTTCATTAGAACGGCAATTAAAAATTGAATTTTCGACCTTTTAAAGGTTACTTTTTTGGAGTTTCAAGCTCAAATTTGGATTTTTCATAACTTTTTAGGTAGGAATCGACCTTTTATTAATAATATTTTCTCAATTGCAACTCGTCCATTCGTCACTACATTTTTTCCTCACCTCCTCTAGCTTACAACTTACCAGATAGGTATTTAAGATCAACCAGAATTCTATAAAGCTGTGTCCACACATAGTCGACCTACACAATTTAAGGCCCCCCTGCCACCAGCAGATCCGGACATGGGTTTATAGCTTCCCCTTTTGAAAATCACACGCCACACTGATTTAAACTGATTTCAAATAGCACGTGCATGATTTGCATGCAAGTCAATGCGATACTGTATTTGCAAGGGGCAAGATAGGATTGCATGCAAATTGATAGGACAGTGTTCACACGGGTCAATGCAACATGTCTGCATGCAAGTGAGTGATACACTGGGTAATAAATGTTTGCATGCAAGTTACTTAAATGCACGTGTATTCAGGCTACTCTGGTAAAGATGGTAGGTATAGGTACCTATGTAGATAAGCAGGTACTGCACTAAAAAACTAAAATCACTTACCCACCAGCTGTGAAAGTGACAGCGACTAGTAGCGACTTTGTTTTACGTATCCACTCTGTGGAGTCTGGACCTTAAAATGGCACTGAAAACACAATCAAGTCAAGCACAAACCAAATTTATTTTACTTGTCCCAGAGGAAACTCACAAGTTTGGTAATTGTTTCTTACTTACCCACAGTTTTTACTAAATTAAAATTATTTCAAGTTAATCTTTCCATATTATGAGTATGTACTTGAGTTCTGACTTGAGTAGAAAATCCACTCCATGTCTACTTTGGGCACATATTCAGTGTAGAACATGAACACCAATATAATTATGTGGCATGGGAGTAGCAAAATGTAAAGTAAACCATTTTTGGTACTTGTTCAGAAGTCACGTCAATGGAAAATTGCTACAAAAATGAGCAGTGACCAATGTTATTATAGGGTTCGGTGGTTAGATTAAACACAAAAAGGAGCTTTCACTATTTGAGCAGTGAGCAGTTTTATTATAGGGTTAGGTTGACCACAAAAAGGAGCTTCCTTTTTCATTGTTGTAAGTGCTCTAGCTTATCTTTCCTTTCCTTCTCCCCTCAGGAACTATCATCTTTAGAACAAGATAGTAACAAATGGTGTTTCAAAGATGAGCTGTGCGATCAACCCGTTGAGAAGTTCAAGTTTGAACCTTTGGATGCATCCAAGAGTCCCACAATTGATGTAGAGGTAAGTTTTCCATTTCCTTTAATGGCATGATGTTAACTTATAAGTCTGTCATATCTAAAAAAAAAAAAGAAAGAATTGTGTACCTACAGTATCTTCCTTTACAAATCTTCAGAAAATAACCCATTTTATTTGTGCCGCACAGTATGAGAATGAAAGGCAACTTCTGTTTGGTTCAATGGTTTTCATAGCAGCCACCTTTAGTTTTTTTTTTTTTACTTTCTATTTTTTTTTTTTTTTTTTTTTTTGATTTTGGAAAAACAAAAACTGTTAACTTATAAGTCTGTCATATCTGAAGCACACTAAGGTAGGTACTGTAGGGACTAGTGACCTATGTAGATAAATGATCATTTTCTCTGATAGAACTTAAGGTATACCCATACCCACTGCCCCCACTTTGCACTTCTCTCAAGTACATATTACATATTTGTGAGTGTCCTGCCCACACCAAATTCAAAAGTCCCCTTCTATTTTTTACTACTAAAAGCAGCTTTGCTGTAAATGTCAAAAATTAGAGAAAACAGACAGTTGGTAATAGTATTAAAACATTAAATAAAACATATTTTATTTATTTTTACTTATTGGATTATAACATTAAAAATATCACTTTATAAACAAGTACAGTATTACATCAGGTTTGCAAACAACTCAAAAACCAAACACTCAATATTGAAGAATAATAAATCAACTCATTTACCTTGAAGTTGAATTTGTAAAAAAAAAAGTAACTAGATTACACGCCATTTGCCCAGTTTTAATAGGAAACTTAGCTTCAAAGTCAAATATTTATTTTTCAGCTAATGAACTTTTCATTTGATAGGCAGGTAAGTACCTACTTAATAGCTTAGGTATTTACCTAATCTTGGGTTAAAAAAAGTTAGGTACCTACCTATTTAACACATTGGTCTAATACATTTTTGAAAATAAACCAAGGTTTTTTTACTTTTTAATCTTTGTGTTCCAATATGTAAGGGAACCTAAATAGTGTACCTACCTAATGGCAGACACAAAAAGATCTCCTCTTCTAATACATTTTTGAAAATAAACCAAGGTTTTTTTTTACTTTTTAATCTTTGTGTTCCAATATGTAAGGGAACCTAAATAGTGTACCTACCTAATGGCAGACACAAAAAGATCTCCTCACAAGAAGGTATGGATTATTTCTGGTAAGTTCAATGCATGTATCAATTCCTTTTCCTTGTTAAATGGTAAGGAAAATAAAACATAAAAAAAAATCGATATCTTTGAACACAGTTTACTTTCTCATATTATAATTGTTTAGGAGAAATAAGCACAAAATAAATATCTAACTTGAGAAATATAATGGTCTGAAAAAAATTGCATTATTTGCTACTCAACCCATAATTCAAACTTCCTCTCTCGAATACCGCCTTTTGAATAGCACAAGTCAAGTTTTAAAATTTATCTAGGTGTAATAATCGGGGAACGATTGTTGTGACAAGCATTTAAATATGCTTAACACAATTAAAATTTTCAATTTATCTTACACGGTTTATATGTATGTCATTTCCAGGGTAGAAAAGTGTGTCTGACGGCATTCCTGTTCCTAGAGAACTGCACCCGATATCAGTTGAAACGTATCCGATGTCACCTCATGTCACACGGGGTAACGCCCAGGGTGCATGGGAATCAGGGCAAGCGTCCTCACAATGTGTTCTCACTGGAGACATATAACCAGGCTTCGGAATTCCTCAAGAAGTTCTTCGAACAATATGGTGCCGGCTCAGGGTAAGTAAGGGAAAAATACCGTAAAAAAACCATAAATGTCAAGACAAAGATGTGTCAAGAGTGAGTTAAAAAAGCTTCTTTTTTCAGTGGACTATAATGGGTCAGATCCTATCTCCCTTTACCTTTAGGGAGTTGAAGATTGAGTTAGATGTTGTAGGATGTAACTGATTGATTCGGTAGTGCCAGCCTAGTTAGCTTGGAGGATAGTGCGTCGGCCTTTGAGTTGTAAACGCTAGGTCGCGGGTTCGATTCCGTATTAGATAAACTACATTCTCGGAATGGCTGGCTTTGTCTTTCCTGTCTCTCTTCGATTTCGAGACGATTAGTTTCCTCTATTAAACCTCTTAGAAAAAAAATAGGCCACTGAAAAGAGATAACTCACTCATTATTTACACATCTCTAGTCTGTGATGATGTACATCGGCGTAACCTCGAACTCTAGGAAATGAATTCTCTGATCCTGTTATTGGCAGGATATTCTCATAATTTCAAAAATTCGAGCAAAATGCGCTTTCTTTTGTTTTAAATTTTTTGTCCAATCTCTCACGAATTCCTCCCTTTTCCTCAAATTCCCGAGTTTCTACTATCGTACATTTATCTTATTTTGTCTCCCTTCATTCACACACCCTATCGTACTTGTCCATTTTTCAAGTGCATTCCAGCTTTTCTGCAAAGCTGTCGGGAACTTTTGTGTATTCAGTATATGACGTGTTATAATGAACAAATACTTTTTACTCACTTTTTCCCCCAACAGTTAGGTAAACATTGCTTTAATTTTTCATCACGTACCTACATGTTTACCAACATGATACCCTTATCAGTACAGACTGTAAACATGGACAGTGACAAAAGTGTATCTACAAAAGTATATCAGTGCAAACTGTAGAAGTGTAGACAGTTAAGTGACAAACTAAAGGGAAGAAAGAGAAAGGAAGGGATTGCGAGAGAGTGATAGACAGGAAGGAAAGAAGACTGTCTGGGACTTCAAACTTTAATAGTGTAGTGATTGTAGTGTATTAGGTTAGGTAGCACAGCACTGTGGATCTCGGATCTGGAGGTTGGTGGTTCGAAACCATGTCAGGTCAAATTTTAGCCAACATTTTTTAACATCATTGACATATGGACGTATATGCCGAACGTTATAGCCGGGACCAAAATCTGAGTGTTAAACAATTGAATTAATCAATCTAGTTGGATGATTAAAAAAAAAAAAAACAATCACTTTTTTAGCCAATCAGATTGCTTAATCGGGAAGTTGAGCTTAAACTGAGTTCAAACTCAGATTGTAGCCCCGACCATAAAACACGCAAATAGATCAGTTGCGCTTACTTGGGTGATGTTTCAAAGTCATAGAGCAGAAAAAATGAGGACCAACGGAATTTTTCTTTTTCTTCTACGACTTTTAGATCCCGAGATAAATCGATTAAAAAAATGCCGGTAAATCGTTAACTTTGACGTCACGGCATACGCTCCCGTAGGCGATGACGTCACATCAAATGTCCCGAGCAAAGCTCCCTTGCAGGCAACGCATTAATGTGTTTGTGCGCATACGTTTCTGCGCAGTTCTTTCTGCTAGCGTAACCGCGTCCCGCCGTTAATTTAGAGCTAAAGTTCCTCCCCTCGTATTTCTGTAACGAGCAATTTCTACGGCAAATAGCTCTCCCTAATGGGTCGTGGCTCATTTTGGCACCCGCTGTCTGACATTGGCTAGCACGCTGTGTACTATCAGTAGAATCAGTATATTCAGTTCAGAATCGGGTATCGTTCACTCAACATGTGATTCTCATACAAATTGTCGCTATCAATTGAATTTCATTAACATTCGATGTGTTACGGTTTTCGAGATATTGTCCCGGTGCAGTTTTGCATTTTCAGTTGTGTTTTTATTTAGTTTTGTTGTGTATTTTCTAATGCGTACATGTAGGTGGAAGTGAGTGTTTGTGTGTTTTCCGGTCTGTGACATGTTTGTTCATTTACATTTGCCTCTTTTTTCCCTCAGATGTCAGGATCTCAAAATCAAGTCCTTTCAATATTCTAGCCTACATCAAGTTAAAGTGGAATTTTACAATGGTAAGTTTGGTAGTTGTTTCTTACTTACCCACAGTTTTTACTAAATTATTTCAAGTTAATCTTTCCATATTATGAGTATGTACTTGAGTTCTGACTTGAGTAGAAAATCCACTCCATGTCTACTTTGGGCACATATTCAGTGTAGAACATGAACACCAATATATGTGGCACGGGAGTAGCAAAATGTAAAGTAAACCATTTTTGGTACTTGTTCAGAAGTCACGTCAATGGAAAATTGCTACAAAAATGAGCAGTGACCAGTGTTATTATAGGGTTTGGTGGTGAGATTAAACACAAAAAGGAGCTTTCACTATTTGAGCAGTGAGCAGTTTTATTATAGGGTTAGGTTGACCACAAAAAGGAGCTTTCTTTTTCGTTGTTGTAAGTGCTCTAGCTTTTCTTTCCTTCTCCCCTCAGGAACTATCATCTTTAGAAAAAGATAGTAACAAATGGTGTTTCAAAGATGAGCTGTGTGATCAACCCGTTGAGAAGTTCAAGTTTGAACCTTTGGATGCATCCAAGAGTCCCACAATTGATGTAGAGGTAAGTTTTCCATTTCCTTTAATGGCATGATGTTAACTTATAAGTCTGTCATATCTAAAAAAAAAAAAGAAAGAATTGTGTACCTACAGTATCTTCCTTTACAAATCTTCAGAAAATAACCCATTTTATTTGTGCCACACAGTATGAGAATGAAAGGCAACTTCTGATTGGTTCAATGGTTTTCATAGCAGCCTCCTTATTTTTTTTTTTTTTTTTTGAGATGTGACAGTCTGTAGGTACTCTATCAGGAAGCACACTAAGGTAGGTACTGTAGGGACTAGTGACCTATGTAGATAAATGATCATTTTCTCTGATAGAACTTAAGGTATACCCATACCCACTGCCCCCACTTTGCACTTCTCTCAAGTACATATTACATATTTGTGAGTGTCCTGCCCACACCAAATTCAAAAGTCCCCTTCTATTTTTTACTACTAAAAGCAGCTTTGCTGTAAATGTCAAAAATTAGAGAAAACAGACAGTTGGTAATAGTATTAAAACATTAAATAAAACATATTTTATTTATTTTTACTTATTGGATTATAACATTAAAAATATCACTTTATAAACAAGTACAGTATTACATCAGGTTTGCAAACAACTCAAAAACCAAACACTCAATATTGAAGAATAATAAATCAACTCATTTACCTTGAAGTTGAATTTGTAAAAAAAAAGTAACTAGATTACATGCCATTTGCCCAGTTTTAATAGGAAACTTAGCTTCAAAGTCAAATATTTATTTTTCAGCTAATGAACTTTTCATTTGATAGGCAGGTAAGTACCTACTTAATAGCTTAGGTATTTACCTAATCTTGGGTTAAAAAAAGTTAGGTACCTACCTATTTAACACATTGGTCTAATACATTTTTGAAAATAAACCAAGGTTTTTTTACTTTTTAATCTTTGTGTTCCAATATGTAAGGGAACCTAAATAGTGTACCTACCTAATGGCAGACACAAAAAGATCTCCTCTCTTTCATCTGCCATCACCATTTGGCGAAAGCTAAAGCTGCTACTTTCCATCGCAAATACATATCAAAAATATTCCACTTGAAACCCAACTTTTAACTGAGTACCTACCCTCAATGTATATTATATCCAGTTGAAGTTTAAGTAAATAGGTAACAGTTTTAAATGAAAAGCAGTTCTTAAAGGTAACAAGATAGGAAAAGAAAAGAAAAAAGAAGCTGTATGAAAATAATTGAAACAGAGTTTGTAAAAATTCTTTTGTTTCTGGAATGATTTTTTTTTTTTTTGCACAATGTTTTATTCAAAGCAAGTTAAATGATCTTAGGGTAAAGTAAAAAATATATAACCTTATACATATTTGATAATAGGTACTTTTTCCATTCCCTTTTGTCCATTATTAATTATTAGATACATAGCTAGGTACCTACCTAGAAATAAATGCAATGTTTTTCAAGTATACATCATAGGTACATACCAAATGATACAGTAGGTAGGTAAGCATTTTATTATTGATAAATTGAAATTTCAATAAGGGAATTGATTTTTGCTGGAACTAGAATTCAACAAAATGAAGTAATAAAATAAACAATAAGCTTACTAACATAAAAGCAATGTCTCAGGAATTCAAATTTTCTGAAGGCATGACTACTTGTTTGAAAGTGCGGGTTGACATAATTTGACTTTTGACTTGATCCTGGCTTCCTAGTGCTGTAGTGCCATCCTTTGCAATGAACAACTGTAGTCCAGTGTTCTGGTTGTCATACTCATTCTGCTGTAAGTTAGTTGCTTTAATAAGCTCATCTATCAACATATCAGCATCCACTCTTGTCACTTCTATCTTCCCACTTGATGACATGGTTTCCTCTACAATTTTTTTCCTCCTCTCAATGCTTGCTTTGTTTCTATCTAATGAATCAGTTTCACTAAGCCCTGAGCCATGGCTAGTGTTGCGACTAACACCATTTGACATATCTCCTGAGCTTTGTCTTGAATGTTGGGAGGACTGTGATTGACTAGTAGGGTTAGTAGAAACATCATCATCTTGACATTTGACATCTTCATTATCATCTTCTCTGCCACTGAGTAATAGATCAGATGAGAATAGGCCAGGTCTCTTCTTAGTGTGACTACTAAAGCTGGAAGATCCACTTGATACATCATCATGAATATTATCACTCATCTCAGTAGTGGGATCTGTTATATTCTTCTGCTTAAGAGAAGGGGAAGGAACTTTGAATAAAATATCACCAGAAAGCATGTTCATTCTAATCTTTACCCTGAGGACTGAGTTATCCTGTCTGTTGTAGTGGGATCTGTTATATTCTTCTGCTTGAGAGAAGGGGAAGGAACTTTGAATAAAATATCACCAGAAAGCATGTTCATTCTAATCTTTACCCTGAGGACTGAGTTATCCTGTCTGTTCTTGGAATCATAACCTTCCAGTATACACTGATGCATGATTTGTCCAGAACCTGCAAACTCTGCCAAATTCAAATCTGTAAATCCTAGTTTTTGATAGGATCGGCCTCCTTTTGACTCCTTTCTCACTGAAATACGTAAGTTACATGGGTCTAATACTCCTGTGGATGCATTAGCACTCATTTTACAAACAAACTCAAACTTTGCTCCCCATTTAACAGTATGGTTCTTGACTTCTTCTCGTGTAGATGTTTCACAGAAGTTCTTTCCATCCAGTAGTCTTACCTTAACAAACAGTACAGCATTTACAAATGGAACAGCATTCAAGTCTTCTACAATGAGTTCCACAGTGAATGTGTATCTCTGACAAACTCAAACTTTGCTCCCCACTTAACAGTATGGTTCTTGACTTCTTCTCGTGTAGATGTTTCACAGAAGTTCTTTCCATCCAGAAGTCTTACCTTAACAAACAGTACAGCATTTACAAATGGAACAGCATTCAAGTCTTCTACAATGAGTTCCACAGTGAATGTGTATCTCTTCTTTTTCATCATAAATGCCATTCTGCTAGCATTAGTGATCTGACAGCTAGGAATGAAACTTGTTCAGTGGAACCTGATTTTATTACAACAGCAACTTGTATTTATTCAGACACAAGGAAACACCATGTGTATGTGTGTCAAGTTTGTTTTATCATTGATTTTGTCACATCATTACTCAATGTTCTATGGAGGCAAAACTGACAGTTTGGTCTGAAGCATCTAGGTACTAGGTATATTATCGTCAGATCTGGAAATGCTTTTAAACACTTTTTAATGTGTGATTGATGTAATTAAACTTCCAATTTTGATATTAAATGCTTGTTTTTAGAGGAAAACACTTCCTTTATAAACTGTATTTTAATTAATTACCTATGGTTGCTTGTGTTGGGGATTTAGGAACGAATGAAGTCATGGATTATTCTTATCTGTTGAGCTTCAATATCTTGGTGTTCTTTCAAATGAAGTAGAATTATTAGATCATGATGAACTCCTATTACTCACTGAACTGGGCAATTAGATTAATGGAAAAATTGTCGCTATCTTATCAGTCTGTTCCAGCAAAAACCAGATTTTTCACTCAATTTTATTTCGTGATAGCAAAACAAATTTTAAAGGGTGTTATTTTTTCCTCCCAGCCAATGAGATTGCGTGTTTGAAGTCAGCTGTGTTTGAGAGCACAGAGGTAAATGTGTGGGTGCTGTGG
This sequence comes from Diaphorina citri, assembly GCF_000475195.1. Classification (NCBI taxonomy): domain Eukaryota; kingdom Metazoa; phylum Arthropoda; class Insecta; order Hemiptera; family Psyllidae; genus Diaphorina; species Diaphorina citri. Next base: position 201,141 of record NW_007377631.1, on the reverse strand, counting down.
GACAGCACTTCTCTTGCTCTAAAATTTAAATTTGTTTTTGGACCTACGATTACGTACTTTTGGGTTTTGGGATTACTTCTTTGATCTTTGAACGATGAACGTTATAGACTGACGATGACGGATCTCAAAACGGATATTATTTCCATTCATTTCTCGATTTTGAAAATTCTTAATATGGTAACGATTTATTTTCCAAACCTTAGAGGTGAAATAGGTAGGAGAGTTACAGGAGGTAGGTACTTTTTATAAAATATTCTTTGTAAACCTACAACGTTCAGTAAACATCGTTCTAATTTCTTTTATTTTTCCTTTTTTTTTCTCAGGACAACGATTCGAATTTTCAACTCCTCAATGACCCGAGTCATTCGACTGACGATGTCGACATTGATTCGGAATGTCCTCTTCAATTCCTGAGTGAATTTGAAACCGCTCATGTCCCTGAACAAGAAGCGCCGAAAAAGAAAAACAAGAAGAGATTGAGAAAGAAAAATAACGAGGAGGAAGAGGCGTGTGGGGAGGATGTGGCAGATGAGGATGACGAAATGAAGAAGATAAAGACCAAGTTCAAACAGGGGTGCGATTGTGAGGACAGCAACTGTTTCGAGGATTTGGATCCGAGGAGTGTGTACAGGTAAAATTACCTTTACTCTCCTTGTTATAGGATGAGGAAAGTAAAAATCTGGTGTGGTGGTGTGAACATCACACGACTTTCTATTAACTTTGCCGAATCACATTTGCGGAAAAATCGTTGACAAGGGGTATTGAACCCGTAACTTCTCAAATGTAAGTCGGATAGAGATGAAAGTAGTACCATTCGGTTTGACGTGAAAAATCACATCGTATTAGGTATTAGGATAAAGTCCGCCGCGGACAGAAATCAAACCCGCGACCTAGCGCTTACGGCGCAGGCGAAATTCCTATCCAAGCTAGCTAAAGCCGGCATTTCACATCTTAACAGCCGTAGTATTCACGTTCCTCTGAGTATCTCATATCCGAACCGCCTTATCTAATAATCTTTTTCTTTTTCTCCTCAGGCATAGGCTGAATATTACCGAGCTAACAAAGGCTGAACATGATATGTACCTAATGGGATTGATAAAGGCTTGTATTAGCTGTAATCAAACAAGCAAAAATAAGGAGAGACAACGACTGAGAGCTCATTACTTCTATCAGGTATGCATTTTAGGATCTAACAACCTCCGTGGCCGAGTGGGGGTCCCGGGTTCGATTCCCGGCGGGTTAGAAGTTTTTTCGGCTCTATGGTCGACAATTGAGTAGCTGGTTTGATCGAGTAGCTACCAGCGCCAGCGGCGGCATTATCAGTGTAAAAAGATTCTGAAAATGGATTGCAAAGGAGGCACTTCGTTATGCTGTGATACCCACACAAAGTTGTGAAAAGGCTCTGCTTTAACACAAATAAATTCACAATTTGGGATTTTTGGGACATATGTTTGCAATTTATCTTACACACCAATCTCAGTGGTGCAGTTGTTAACGCATTGTTTTTTTTCTCAGGACAACGATTCGAATTTTCAACTCCTCAATGACCCGAGTCATTCGACTGACGATGTCGACATTGATTCGGAATGTCCTCTTCAATTCCTGAGTGAATTTGAAACCGCTCATGTCCCTGAACAAGAAGCGCCGAAAAAGAAAAACAAGAAGAGATTGAGAAAGAAAAATAACGAGGAGGAAGAGGCGTGTGGGGAGGATGTGGCAGATGAGGATGACGAAATGAAGAAGATAAAGACCAAGTTCAAACAGGGGTCTTTTGTCACATCATTACTCAATGTTCAATGGAGGCGAAACTGAGTTTGATCTGAAGCATCTAGGTACCAGGTATATTACCGTCGATCTGGAAATGCTTTTAAACACTTTTTAATGTGTGATTGATGTAATTAAACTTCCAATTTTGATATTAAATGCTTGTTTTTAGAGGAAAACACTTCCTTTATAAACTGTATTTTAATTAATTACCTATGGTTGCTTGTGTTGGGGATTTAGGAACGAATGAAGTCATGGATTATTCTTATCTGTTGAGCTTCAATATCTTGGTGTTCTTTCAAATGAAGTAGAATTATTAGATCATGATGAACTCCTATTACTCACTGAACTGGGCAATTAGATTAATGGAAAAATTGTCGCTATCTTATCAGTCTGTTCCAGCAAAAACCAGATTTTTCACTCAATTTTATTTCGTGATAGCAAAACAAATTTTAAAGGGTGTTATTTTTTCCTCCCAGCCAATGAGATTGCGTGTTGAAATCTGGAGTCACATCCAATTCTACTAGAATCTGAAGTCATATCAAAATCAAAAATCAAGCTTGCCAGGTTACTCAAATGTGACGAAAAGGGACAATGCCCTCAAGAACACTTTAAAATCCAGAACTCCAGTTGAAAGCTGACCACATTACCTGTCATTAAAAAAGTTCCTTCTTCAATGAACCCTGTTGATTTAAGTGCCAACATCATCATGTGTGAGACTTGAGATTTATATGAAAATAAAGTGATACCTATGGTTATGCGAAAAATAAGTTCAAAACAGCTGTTTTCAATGTGATTTTTCTTGATAGCAATATTTCAACGGGACAAGAAGGTAGAGTCAGCTGTGTTTGAGAGCACAGAGGTAAACGTGTGGGTGCTGTGGGACAGCACTTCTCTTGCTCTAAAATTTGAATTTTTTTGGACCTACGATTACGTACTTTTGGGATTACTTCTTTGAACGATGAACGTTATAGACTGACGATGACGGATCTCAAAACGGATATTATTTCCATTCATTTCTCGATTTTCAAAATTCTTAATATGGTAACGATTTATTTTCCAAACCTTAGAGGTGAAATAGGTAGGAGAGTTACAGGAGGTAGGTACTTTTTATAAAACACCTTTGATTCTATCAATTCAAAATTATTGAGGGGTTGACAGACGCTTTTCTTACAAGATTCCCCTGTTATGGAGACTTTTTATCGAATCTGAGTAGAACTAGTTCTACTAGTTGTACGTAGATATTTAAAACTTTTATTATGATACGTAGGAATATATTAATGTAGTTCTATGTACCTTCTTATTTGCTGATGGTCTGATAGATGGATGAGTGACAGAAGATAATGAAAAATATAATAATGGCATCGGAAAAAAAAAGAAAACTCTTCCCAGAGTATGTTAGGAGACACAAAAACATATTTTGTATTATTGTTTAGGTACATATGCATGAGTAGATACAGGTTACTTTCAAATAAACACATTCAATGTGATACTTCATTCTAGTTTTCGCTATTTATAAAATAACCTACGTAAGTGATGTGCGAATGTAGAAGATGCTTCTGTGTGAAATTAATGTTTTTATGAACATCATGTGGATATCATAAATTATTACAAAGCAGAAATTCAGAACATTTTCCTTCTTTCCTCGAGAATTTTTGTTGGTATTTGGCATACTCTACTTGTACTTCCATGAAACACACACTAATTTGAAAAGAAGAAGCTACGACCTATAAATGGATTAATCTCTTTATTATATCTTTTGACTCTAAAGTACCTATCTAATTTTGTTGATAGAACAGCGGGCTAAGGCAGAATCACCAATTTTCTCAAGAATTTGAACGAACGATGAAACTTGAGACTCTGAGAAAAGGGCGGTAACTATAACATTGATTGTATATACTTTAGTATGCATCATTTTTTCAACGCGATTTGAAAAAGATGACTTGAGTGCACCTCTCAATTCAATCATGTCCTTTATGGGAACACAGGAAGATGTTGCAAATAACGAGGCTTGTTATGAGGTCACCATGATGTCACCTCATGAAAATGACATAAATTAAATATCCAGGTCAGAGCTGTACTTGTCATTATTCGTAGCTCAAAAATCTTGCAACCAGCCTGATTGGTTTCAGGGAATATGTTGTGTTCATTCTCAGCTATACTAGTAATCTTCTTAGAGTTCTTAGCATAATTCTGCTAATTTTCTGTATTGTTTAAGTCTGCGTGTGTGCGATTCTAGAATCTTATCGGAACAACTGATTTTCTTTGCTGGAATTCTTGATAAACTCGTCAGTTATTAGTTGTTGCATTTTTTTCCTAACCACCTTGCTGCATTAGGCTCGCTATATGTTTCTGTCGTTGAGGTATTTTTCTTTGGAAAATTGCTGTTGGAATTTTTTTAATTTTCCCACCCATTGTGAACCCCTAGGATTCCAAGACATGGGTCTTGGTTCCCTGTGGTACAATTGCCATCGGGTTAAGTCAACGTTGAAAACCATTTTCAATGGTGATTTTTCTGATTGTTCTTTATTCATAGTAGAACGTGGTATACTATAATTATTTAAGTTTTCAAGTGCTACTTGTCATATGTGTTGTAGTACGAACCACTCCTTGCAATATTTCTTTAGTTTATTATGTAGTTTATTAATTGCTTTTCTTTTCCAATACAAGTACCTTTGGGTTTCTTTGGGGTATATCTAGGTCTTGGTAGCTCGTACATTCATTTGCATGTAAAGTTCTGTCTATTTTCTTCAGTTAGTTGCCATTGTACCAATATAATCTATTGATATTGCGTCCTCTGACATCATCCCCGAAAGACCTCTTGGCACATATCACACCTACACTCCAAATTTCAAGCAAGATCATAATGTATACAGAACGCCTAGACTTGTACCCACTCACATTCTTTGTCAGACCGGCTTCATTTGTCCTTCTTGTGAAGGGTAACTTTCCATTCTTTTTACATTCTGCAATAGTATCTGTCCCATGCCAATTATGGTGTTTTAATAGGCACTGGATACGAGATCCGACTGTAAAGTTCCCGGAATACCCCCAAAACTTCGCCCCTAATGCACATAGATCAACCAAATTTTCCAGGAATGAACCTCGCTCTTTTAAATGTATCCAATGCCATTCCTTTCTGAGCACTTCGTTCAATAACGAACAGTTTTGCTAGATATGTGTCCCTACCTCCCAACCTGTCCTAGTTAATAGGCAATGTAATTATTTATCTAGCAGGTAGGAACGACTTTATATTTACATTTGAGGTCTAGCATTGACTTTGTCAAGAAGATGAGGGAACCTTGGCAGATAAAGAACCCTACCTTGATTCTTCGCATGTGAATAAAAGTGCATTACTGAAGTTTGTTACCTATCCATAGGATAATATACCTTATCATAGTGTTTGTAGTGGCTATATCTACAGTATTCGTAGTGGTAGTGGCTATATATATCTACAGTATTCGTAGTGGTAGTGGCTATATCTACAGTATTCGTAGTGGTAGTGGCTATATCTACAGTATTCGTAGTGGTAGTGGCTATATCTACATTACAATAACTTGAAGTTGCATTGAACTTGTATAGTGGCTCAGGTACCTGGTACCTACAGACCTACTCTAGGCGGAAGTAAACATTTCCAAAGAAGTGCGGACAGAAATCAAACCCGCGACCTAGCGCTTACGATGCAGGCGAAATTCCTATCCAAGCTAGCTAAAGCCGGCATTTCACATCTTAACAGCCGTAGTATTCACGTTCCTCTGAGTATCTCATATCCGAACCGCCTTATCTAATAATCTTTTTCTTTTTCTCCTCAGGCATAGGCTGAATATTACCGAGTTAACAAAGGCTGAACATGATATGTACCTCATGGGATTGATAAAGGCTTGTATTAGCTGTAATCAAACGAGCAAAAATAAGGAGAGACAACGACTGAGGGCTCATTACTTCTATCAGGTAAGAATTTTAGGATCTAGCAACCTCCGTGGCCGAGTGGGGGTCCCGGATTCGATTCCCGGCGGGTTAGAAGTTTTATCGGTTCTATGCTCGACAATTGAGTAGCTGGTTTGATCGAGTAGCTACCAGCGCCAGTGGCGGCATTATCAGTGTAAAAATATTCTGAAAATGGATTGGAAAGGAGGCACTTCGTAATGCTGTGATACCCACACAAAGTTGTGAAAAGGCTCTGCTTTAACATAAATAAATTCACAATTTGGGATTTTTGGGACATATGTTTGCAATTTATCTTACACACCAATCTCAGTGGTGCAGTTGTTAACGCATTGGACTCTGGATCTGGAGGTTGGTGGTTCGAGTCAAAGTCAAGTTTTAAAATTTATCTACTTACTTAGGTGTAATATTTGGGGAACGATTGTTGTGACAAGCATTTAAATATGCTTAACACAATTAAAAATTTCAATTTATCTTACACGGTTTATATGTATGTGATTTCCAGGGTAGGAAAGTGTGTCTGACGGCATTCCTGTTCCTAGAGAACTGCACCCGATATCAGCTGAAACGTATCCGATGTCACCTCATGTCACACGGGGTAACGCCCAGGGTGCATGGGAATCAGGGCAAACGTCCTCACAATGTGTTCTCACTGGAGACATATAACCAGGCTTCGGAATTCCTCAAGAAGTTCTTCGAACAATATGGTGCCGGCTCAGGGTGAGTAAAGGTTTATACCGTGGACTACTTGACAAAGAAAGCGTCATCACTTGCTAAGTATTACATTGCTAATTCCATTTTTGATCATAAATATGTGTAAACTAAAACAATACCTACCTACCTCTACATATAAAAGTATCGTTTTTTTAGAGGATTGATAGAGGGAACTGTAACTGCTAAGGTCTTATCATCCCGAAAACGAAAAGAGAAGAAAGACAGGATAGAAGAAAGTCAGCCGTTCCGAGATTGAACCTTATTTGTTTAGGATAAAATCCACCCTGGGCGAGAATCCAATCGAACCCGTGACCTAGCGCTTATAAGGCAGACGTGCTATATTTTTGGATCTGATTGACTCAGTAGTACACTAAAAAGAATAAAACGAGTAGTTCTTTTTTATTACTCACTCACTGCGTACGCCGCGTCCTTCTTTTCCTATACCTTATATTCAATGTCAATCCCATTTTGACTTGGCGGGGCGGACCGCGCTCCTTATTCACTTGCAAGTTTCTCCTTTTTATTCTCACACTTTCCCAGTGTCTACTATTATTCGTATTTATTTTATCTTGTCTCCTTTCATTCACACACCCTACCGTCTTGTCCACTTTTCAAGTGCTTTCCAGCTTTTCCGCAAAGCTGTCAGGAACTTTTGTGTATTCAGTATATGATCCTGATGTGTTATAATGAACAAATATTTTTTACTCACTTTTTCCCCCAACAGTTAGGTAAACATTACTTTAATTTTTTATCACGTACCTACATGGTTACCAACATGGTACTCCCCTTATCAGTGCAAAGTGTAGACATAGACAGTGACACAAGTTTATCTACAAAAATATATCAGTGCAGACAGTAGAAGTGTTGACAGTTTAAGTAACAAAAGAAAGGGAAATAAGGACCGAAAGAGAGAGGTAGGGAGGTATTGCAAGAGAGATAGACAGGGAGGAAAAAAAGTGAGTCTGGGGAAACTTCAGTAGTGAAGTGGGTAGCACGGTAGAATCAGAGTGAATTAATTAATTATTAAATCAATAGCATGTTTTTTTTTTTTTTTTTTTTTTTTTTTTTCTTTCTCTTTCTCCGTGCCCTTTCTGTTCAGAAAGTACCGGAATCGAACTGGACAGTCATCAGTATGAGGTTTGACAGGGGGAACTGTAACTGCTAAGGTCTTATCATCCCGAAATCAAAGAGAGAAGGAAGACAGGATAGGACAAAGCCAAAATTATTATTTTTAAGCCAATTAGAATCCTTAATTAAGGAGTTTAGTTTAAACTGAGTTTAAACTCACATTGTGATCCCGGCCTTTCAAATTCCCTTATTTTTAAATTAGGTATGCCGGTATGCCGCTAACCTCCACTCTCTATTTCTAGGTATGGCCGCACCCCCCTTACCATTTCTTCTGATAAATCCACACGGAAACATATTCACGCTCTATATATGAAACAATTCGCCCCCAAAGGAGCTAGTAAAGATAACGATAACCACACTAATGATAGACTGATGGGATATACAACGTTCCTTTACTTTATCAAACACCAGTTCCCGCATGTTAAGTTCGTCAAGCAAGAGTCATTTGCCTGTAAAACAGGCAAGGAGATGAATCGTGAGTATCTTGTGATTTTTATTATTATGATTATTATTATTTGGAAAAGTTCGAGAATGAGAAGTTTCGTCTCGGAATTTTTAGATTTTCTCGATTTCTTGTGTAATTTGAAGTGGGTCTAACAGTTTTGAATAGTTTGAAGTAGGCCTAACAGTTAAGGAAATAGTTATTAATATTAAGTTCTTCGCTTATTTCTTATTTTGGATGGTCAATTCTCTCGTGTTCCCATGTTGTACAGTCTTACAGTTGAGTTTTCTCTTTCTTCCAGGAGATAAGCTCATCAAACAGACCCTGGTGTCTTCAGAAGTTGCTGCAAATACCATAGTAGAAGTTCCTAATAGCAACAACCCTATTCAAACTGCTGTGATAGAAAATAATCCCGCTCAAGAGTACGAAGTCATTCTTCCTCAAACTTCTAGTCATCTCGATAGTCAACTGTTGAATAGTAATGAACTATTGGAAAGCCATCAACTATTGGAGAATCGCCTAGACAGGCACACTCTGGTGGACACTGGAGGAACTACACAGCTAGTAATGAGTTCTGATGTGTTAGAAAGCCAACCTCTGGGTTCGAAGCAACTTGTGTTTACAACCCCCAGTACGGGAACCAAGGAGTTTAGTTCTGATAATTCTACGTTCATTATGACGCCCACTTATACGCTGACAAATCAGCCTTTGCTGTATATTCAGATACAGTAACTCATCTAAATCTTGCTATAGAATTTCTACCAAAATCTGGAGTCACATCCAATTCTACTAGAATCTGAAGTCATATCGAAATCAAAAATCAAGCTTGCCAGGTTACTCAAATGTGACGAAAAGGGACAATGCCCTTAAGAACAACACTTTAAAATCCAGAACTCCAGTTGAAAGCTGACCACATAACCTGTCATTAAAAAAGTTCCTTCTTCAATGAACCCTGTTGATTTAAGTGCCAACATCATCATGTGTGAGACTTGAGATTTATATGAATTTTGTCACATCATTACTCAATGTTCTATGGAGGCAAAACTGACAGTTTGGTCTGAAGCATCTAGGTACTAGGTATATTATCGTCAGATCTGGAAATGCTTTTAAACACTTTTTAATGTGTAATTGATGTAATTAAACTTCTAATATTGAAATTAAATACTTGTTTTTAGCGGAAAACACTTCTTTTATAAACTGTATTTTAATTACCTATGGTTGCTTGTGTTGGGGATTGAGGAACAAATGAAGTCATGGGTTATTCTTATCTGTTGAGCTTCAATATCTTGGTGTTCTTTCAAATGAAGTAGAATTGTTAGATCATGATGAACTCCTATTACTCACTGAACTGGGCAATTAGATGAATGGAAAAATTGTCGCTATCTTATCAGTCTGTTCCAGCAAAAAACAGATTTTTCACTCAATTTTATTTCGTGATAGCAAAACAAATTTTAAAGGGTGTTATTTTTTCCTCCCAGCCAATGAGATTGCGTGTTGCAAGAAGGTATGGATTATTTCTGGTAAGTTCAATGCATGTATCAATTCTTTTTCCTTGTTAAATGGTAAGGAAAATAAAACATAAAAAAAAAAGAAAAAAAAATCGATATCTTTGAACACAGTTTACTTTCTCATATTATGATTGTTTAGGAGAAATAAGCACAAAATAAATATCTAACTTGGGAAATATAATGGTCTGAAAAAAATTGCATTATTTGCTACTCAACCCATAATTCAAACTTCCTCTCTCGAATACCGCCTTTTGAATAGCTACTGAGAATTCTCACACATTCAATACTCAGTAAGCACCTAATAAACTTAATGCATTAATTTGCACTACAAGTTCTTTTATTATAGATGCTAAATTCAATAATTATATCCTTTTGTACCAATTAGTTTTTACTGGTGCACTGAAAGACCCCATTTCTTACTCCCACTGGCTTCAACTACAAAGTACAACACATACTTATGTACCTTCGTAATTATTGTAATAATGTCCAGATTCTTTTATTATAGATGCTAAATTCAATAATTATATCCTTTTGTACCAATTAGTTTTTACTGGTGCACCGAAAGACCCCATTTCTTACTCCCACTGGCTTCAACTACAAAGTACAACACATACTTATGTACCTTCGTAATTATTGTAATAATGTCCATAATTAATTTCAGATATATAGACACTATTTATTGTAGGTATGTAGTATGTGCTTAGAAAGTATTTCTGTAACGAGCAATTTCTACGGCGAATAGCTCCCCTAATGGGTCGTGGCTCATTTTGGCACCCGCTGTCTGACATTGGCTAGCACGCTGTGTACTATCAGTAGAATCAGTATATTCAGTTCAGAATCGGGTATCGTTCACTCAACATGTGATTCTCATACAAATTGTCGCTATCAATTGAATTTCATTAACATTCGATGTGTTACGGTTTTCGAGATATTGTCCCGGTGCAGTTTTGCATTTTCAGTTGTGTTTTTATTTAGTTTTGTTGTGTATTTTCTAATGCGTACATGTAGGTGGAAGTGAGTGTTTGTGTGTTTTCCGAGGCGATTTTTGGAGCTCGGATGGAATTGGAGATTTTGAATTTGGACTCTGATGGGAATTCGTCGGCTATTACTTCTGGTATGTTTACATTGTTTTTTGAGATGCTATTCTAATGCATTGATGGGGTTTGTAAAGGTCTGGCTGGAGGACCTTAAGGAGGCATACACTCGAAAATTTTGTTTGCGAAAAAAAATTTCAGCCCTTAGACCTGATTGAGAGGCTGCCGTAAAACACCTTTGATTCTATCAATTCAAAATTAATGAGGGGTTGACAGACGCTTTTCTTACAAGATTCCCCTGTTATGGAGACTTTTTATCGAATCTACTCGTAAGTAGAAATAGTTCTACTAGATGTACGTAGATATTTAAAACTTTTATTATGATACGTAGGAATATAATGTAGTTCTATGTACCTTCTTATTTGCTGATGGTCTGATAGATGGATGAGTGACAGAAGATAATGAAAAATATAATAATGGAATCGGAAAAAAGAAAACTCTCTTCTCCGCGGAGTATGTTAGGAGACACAAAAACATTTTGTATTACTATTTAGGTACATATGCATGAGTAGATACAGGTTACTTTCAAATAAACACATTCAATGTGATACTTCATTCTAGTTTTCGCTATTTATAAAATAACCTACGTAAGTGATGTGCGAATGTAGAAGATGTTTCTGTGTGAAATTAATGTTTTTATGAACATCATGTAAATATCATAAATTATTACCAAGCAGAAATTCAGAACATTTTCCTTCTTTCCTCGAGAATTTTTGTTGGTATTTGGCATACTCTACTTGTACTTCCATGAAACACACTAACTTGAAAAAAAGAAGCTACGACCTATAAATGGATTAATCGCTTTATTTTATCTTTTGACACTAAAGTACCTATCTAATTTTGTTGATAGAACAGCGGGCTAAGGCAGAATCACCAATTTTCTCAAGAATTTGAACGATGAAACTTGAGACTCAGAGAAAAGAGCGGTAACTATAACATTGATTGCATATTCTTTAGTCTGCATCATTTTTTCAACGCGATTTGAAAAAGATCACTTGACTTGAGTGCACCTCTCAATTGAATCATGTCCTTTATGGGAACACAGGAAGATGTTGCAAATAACGAGGCTTGTTATGAGGTCACCATGATGTCACCTCATGAAAATGACATAAATTAAATATCCAGGTCAGAGCTGTACTTGTCATTATTCGTAGCTCAAAAATCTTGCAACCAGCCTGATTGGTTTCAGGGAATATGTTGTGTTCATTCTCAGCTGTACTAGTAGGTAATCTTCTTAAGCATAATTCTGCTAATTTTCTGTATTGTTTAAGTCTGCGTGTGTGCGATTCTAGAATCTTATCGGAACAACTGATTTTCTTTGCTGGAATTCTTGATAAACTCGTCAGTCATTAGTTGTTGCATTTTTTTTTTTTTTTTTTTCCTAACCACTTTGCTGCATTAGGCTCGCTGTATGTTTCTGTCGTCGAGGTATTTTTCTTTGGAAAATTGCTGTTGGAATATTTTTAATTTTCCCACCCATTGTGAACCCCTAGAATTCCAAGACATGGGTCTTGGTTCCCTGTGGTACAATTGCCATCGGGTTAAGTCAACGTTGAAAACCATTTTCAATGGTGATTTTTCTGATTGTTCTTTATTCATAGTAGATAGAACATGGTATACTATAATTATTTAAGTTTTCAAGTGCTACTTGTCATATGTGTTGTAGTACGAACCACTCCTTGCAATATTTCTTTAGTTTATTATGTAGTTTATTAATTGCTTTTCTTTTCCAATACAAGTACCTTTGGGTTTCTTTGGGGTATATCTAGGTCTTGGTAGCTCGTACATTCATTTGCATGTAAAGTTCTGTCTATTTTCTTCAGTTAGTTGCCATTGTACCAATATAATCTATTGATATTGCGTCCTCTGACATCATCCCCGAAAGACCTCTTGGCACATATCACACCTACACTCCAAATTTCAAGCAAGATCATAATGTATACAGAACGCCTAGACTTGTACCCACTCACATTCTTTGTCAGACCGGCTTCATTTGTCCTTTGTTCAGACATTATCTGTCTTGTCTTGCAGTCTTGTACCTGTTTCTTTGTAGCGGTAACTTCTTATTTGGCAATTGAGGATAGAAGTTGAAACTTATTTTAAACCCATTAGTTTGTTCTTCTGAGAAGGTGTGTTAAAACCTACTTTGTCCAGCTCTTTCGTTCACAAAATGTAACTGTTTCATGGGTTTCAGATTTTTTTGGCAGTCAGATGATTTGATGAGGTAATACGTATTCTAGTTAGAAGCTAAATTTACGATCTCCTAAAGCTGTTATCACGTCCTAACCTACCTCTACAGAGACCCATGGATAGCTTATTTAGCTTATTATATTTTTTTTGATGTCATAGATTGGACGCCTGCCAGCTTCTCTAAAAAATACCTCCTCAGTGGAGAGTGCACGGAATATTATTTATATAAAAGAATTGGTTCCGGTTTACACCTGTGGTTATTAGTTAATTATACCTGACATTGTACCGATCACAAACCTTACCAGTGTAGCAACCTATTGACAAAATAATATTTCAAATTACCATCAGTGTCTTCAGATTGGTCAAATCTTCTCATTCGGGTTAATAACTCTTGGTGTACTAATCTTGAACTTTGTTTACAAACAATTGCATAATCTACTTTGTTGTTTACAAACGATCCAATGTTTTCTTACTTTACCTGTCACGTGTTGGTTCCATTTGCATTCAGGTGTGTTGATCTCTTGGTCACCTTAACTGGACAGCTAGAAATTCCCCGATTAAATTACCATCAGACCAGGCCAACTTATGGAATCAAAAGATCGAAATTTGACACAAATGCTACAATACTTGTATGTTCTTCTTCCGCTTGATTTCTTAAGAATACTTTTCCAAATAATTTTGGTGTTTCAAGTGTTAATAAGTATGTGCTAAAATGAAATGCAAATTGCCAAAATATGGAGGACAACAGTTTCAGACAAAATGGTGTCCTTAACATGTTCCCAAGAAACATGTCAACCTTAGGCAACAATATTTCACTCAATACTCAATTCTAATCACAACAATCTTCTGTCACTTTACTTCACCGTGCGCATTAAATGTTGCAAATTAGGATACCTAATGTTATTAGTTGCCTTGACAGGCAGATGTAAAAGATAAAAGAGTATCCCTGTATAAATAGTATCAGCGTTCACCATTTAACTAGACCATGTTAGCGAAATAGTTCGCTAGAATGACATTCGATGTTTTCTTCAAATATTTCTGCACTTGTGTGACGCTCTAGCTTGCACTTTCTATTTGTGTCATGAATCCACTGACATTTAAATCTACGCGACTGAGCGAATCACTAGAAATGTTTAACCATTACCCAATCTCCAGTGTTCACTCGATGCACGACGGTATTCAGTTTCGTTTCACGTGTTTGTGGTGGTTTTTCGAAAAGAAAAAAAAAAAAAAATTCGTTTTCCCCATTTTTAATTAATTCGAAGTATACAATTCAAGGTTGCGTCATTTGTTCAATAAATCTATACCAGTATAACACACCCAATAGATACTACCATTAGAATCTAACTAGATCCTGATAATATTATCAGATCCTTTTGTCTAATTTGTGAAATGAAAGTTCAACTTTTGCAAAGTGAAGTGTTAAATCATTGGTGATGCTTATCCGTGCCAAGTGTCCGTGGTTAAGTTTACATTGTGTGTAATTATTATTGACATTTTCCAGAGATCGAACCAAGCGAAGGATAAACCGATCTTGCACTCTGACCTGATCTGAACTTTGAAGTCTTGGTTGGATTTCAGACTGGGCGATAATTAACTCATGATGCAATGCGAGATTGAGACTGTCCTGTCTTGACGGTCTGCAAATATTGGAATTCTTAAACAACTCACGAAGTGAACTAAATGAACTGTTCGTATAGAGTGGAACCTTTTTTTTCGTGGGAACTTTTTCCACCCCTGATAGGACGTTCTTTCGTCCTACTTAAAGGTTCTTTTCACAGGCCAACTTCAAAATCTTCGATGGTTTCGCCACCTTGTCCCTCGTCTACCACTCGTCTATGACAACCCAAACATTGAACCCACTGTTCATCTCCGCTCGAAACGAGTTCACAGTTATGTGCAGTCAACATTGAAGTGTAACTAATTGTTCTGGTAAAGATGAGCAGAACTCGGGAGTCCTGTGCCTGCAGTTGTTCCCATGATCGGGACAGCGTCACGTCGATCGGTACCTCGGGCCGGGGCTTTGGGCGCCGATATCTTCAAATCATGGACCTGTTCTATTCTCTCTACAGGATCCTCTTCTATCCAGGCATGTATTACTTCGTTAGTAAAGCTCCTAGGAAACCATCTTGATATGGTTCGTATGTGTCGTTCGCGTTGAGTATCTGGTCTTGCCCCTAAAAGCAAGAGTCCCAGGCACCCAGAGGTCAGAAGTCACATTCACAAAACGAACGGGTTTACAGTCCAAATTTAGAAAGCCATTAAGCTTAACTCTAAAGGATGGGTTAAGATTCTACAAAAATAGAAAGCCATTTCATCCTTAATTTTGGAACTAAACTGTAAAACCGACCGTTGGACTTAAACTTTAAATAAAGACAAGAGCACAAATCCGAATACTAACTGTACATACGAGGGCACTGACGTCAAATACAGAACCAACTTCTCATAGTCGGGCCGACTAAGGAGATGAAAGTTGCACTCGTTTTCTCCGACTTCCGTCTGGTCAGACAAAATGTTCAAGTAGGTGTCCAATAATCCCTGCAAGAGAGAATAATCTGAATGAGACTCGAGTCATAGCAGGGCCGTATTTGGTCCCTCGCCCCCACCCTTAGGCTTCTTTTTTTTACTCTTTACTGTACGTTAGACTCAGAGCTTTGAGCTTCATTTTTCTCTTGCACTGTAGGCCAGACTCCGAAGATTTGGAGTCCCAATCATTAGGTTACCAAAATTGTTCTTTACAAGCGAAAGTGACATGCATTTTAAGACTTTTTCAGAGTTTAGCCCTATCTCAATTTTACAATAATTTTACTATGTAGGTATACGTAAAATACAACAGTAATGAGTAATTTAGCATTAAAGAAATGAACAGTACCTGAGTTTCTTTGAAGTTATACTCGAACGTCCGTAGCTCCAGCAGTTGACGCAGCTTGGCCGAATGGTTTTGCCAGAATTCATCAAAAGTTCTCTCTGTTTCCTCTAGTTGTACCAGTAGCCTCTCCACTGCCGTGATATTGATGAGGACGTAGCCGGAGACACCATAGCCTCTGCATTGTATTACCATAGCCTCTGCATTGTGTGTTACTTCACACAGTGTATTGTCATGTTTTTCATAACCATTGCCAATATTATGAACTCTGTGCTCGGAATCTTTATAATTAACATTGTTATTATGAACAACATTAACCCTTCCTCTCTCTGGGAAACGATTGTGGTTTTTGTAAACCAAAAGTGAAGTAATCTTCCAACACTGTGATATAGGTTTTTACTTTTTTTTATTCAACGAAAAATTTGTATTGAAATTGTTAATTCGTGTGATGTGCCTAAGGTATATCGATGTATTACCTACCTGGTTAGGGATTAGCAAAAGAATAGAATATGCTTTTTTTGCCAGTATGAGACTGAAAAGTCCCTTTAATGTCCCAATAATGTCACTCAAGGAGGTATGTTGATGGTACTAATGGTGTATGAAAATAATTTTTAGCCATAAAATACCAAGGTAATGAAATACCTATAATGCCCCCATGGTTTATTTGAGAAAAAAAAAAGACTGCTCACTTAATACTTGTCTACTTGATGTACAGCAGCTATCCTACATAAATTACCTTTAAGTATTTTTTTCTGAACTGATTATAAATTTATCAAATTAACCAGAATCCTTCAGTGTATGCCTATAAGTTTACCACACATTCACACATCCCATGTCAACCCATACAGGTTCATTAAGAGATACTTAAGTGCAAACCAATTATTTCTAGCTGAGGATTACAAGCTGATTCTCTGGGCTAGTGAAGGTTGTGAAGGGTAACTTTCATTCTATCATTCCTTGTATAATGTACATTCTGCAATACAATCTGTCCCATGCCAATTATGGTGTTTTAATAGGCACTGGATACGAGGTCCGACAATAAAGTTCCCGGAATACCCCATAGTTCCGCCCCTAATACACATCAACCAAATTTTCCAGGAATGAACCTCGTTCTTTCCTCTTTTATATGTATGCGATTCCATTCCTTTCTGATCAGTAGTTTTTAGGTAGTCAGCCGTTATCGATCAACTCATTTTACATTGTATGCGTATTCGTGGTTCAGAGATATATAAAACCTAGAAAATGGCCCCTACGGGGTTCCTCTTAGAAAAACCAAAGTTTCTTCGTTCAATAATGAACAGTTTTGTAAGATATTTGTCCCTACCTGTCCTAGTTAATAGGCGATGTAATTATTTATCTAGCTAATTCTAGCAGGTAGGAACGACTTTATATTTACGTTTGAGGCATAGCATTGACTTTGTCAAGAAGATGAGGGAACCTTGGCAGATAAAGAACCCTACCTTGATTCTTCGCATGTGAATAAAAGTGCATTACTGAAGTTTGTTACCTATCCATAGGATAATATACCTTATCATAGTGTTTGTAGTGGCTATATCTACAGTATTCGTAGTGGTAGTGGCTATATCTACAGTATTCGTAGTGGTAGTGGCTATATATATCTACAGTATTTGTAGTGGTAGTGGCTATATCTACAGTATTCGTAGTGGTAGTGGTTATATCTACATTACAATGACTTGAAGTTGCATTGAACTTGTATAGTGGCTCAGGTACCTGGTACCTACAGACCTACTCTAGGCGGAAGTAAACATTTCCAAAGAAGAGGAACCTAACTTCTCTGCCAATAGAGATTTTGCATTTCCCTATAACTAGGGTACACCTAAGGCCAGCCACTCACTAGCAGGTAGACCTGATGGCAGGTACACCTGATCAGATCTACCTGATAGTGTGTGAGCGCTCATCAGGTAGACCTGAGCCCTGACAGACGGACCTTTTCAGCTTTACCTGACAAGTCTACCTGATAGTGTGTGTTCATCAGGTGTCAGGTATACTTTATCAGGTGTACCTGTCAGTTCTACCTGATAGTGAGTGGCTGGCCTAAGAAAACCCGTACCTAACGAGCTAATCAGTACTGAAACTATAGTCAAAGATCCTCTAATGAATTGGCCATCAGTAGCCATCTCTAATCTCACTGCCCTGAGCAAACTACCAACACAAATATCAATCTCTAATTAAGGTCCGTATTCTGGTACACTGATGATTTTTGATCCTCCAGTATTCAATTTAATTAGAGTTGAATTGTAACTCGATTTAGATTAGATCACTGATGTGGATTTTAACGATTGCATGGTAGAGATGAATCGAAACTGGCAGATTTAATTTGAAAGTATCAAAAGACTGAGTTCGTTTTCATGTTCTTCTCTTGGGTACAATCTACAGTCGATGAGATTGAAAGCAAAGTGACGTAAGCAAGCATGTAGTGAAATATTGTTTAGTAGTTTCGTTTATTGAAGTAGGTATAGGTACTCGAGAAATTGCTCAGTAGGTTGTAGGTACTCGAGAATTTGCGTGGTGTTCACTTATATTGAAAATAGAGGACGGAAACCAAAGATTGGGAACCGGATCAAATATCGAATTATCTAGGGTTCAATACCTATTGGGAAATAAAGCAGTGTTAAAAATCTCTAGTAGGCACGAGTATTAATAGAGCGACGTTTGGATCTTAACAGTATTCTTATTTACACTGATGATGTCAGCAATGGCGAAACATGTCTGTCTGTCTAAAAAAAAAAAAAAAAAAACCTCCCCCTAACTGTGAAGAGTATAAGTTACTGGTGTTCTTCTTTTCAAGATGAATCTTCACAAAGTCATTTTAGAATCTATCAGTAATAGTCCTCAAAACCCTTCTTACAACTTTGGGTAAACATCGACAAGAGGAGCTAACATCATTGAAAATCGCTCTAATAATGTCAATTACATCTTTTGCTGTTTCAGATGACATGTGTGCTGAAACTGAGGAACTCAATGTGGCAGACATTGCGGATATTCTGCATCACCAGTTTGTCACCTTTACCGGTAAGCCCTTTAAGTACTCCTAAGATGAACCGTACACAACCCACTCTGAGTCTTAGGTGTAGGAACATGGGAAAAACAGCCCCAAAGGTTGGTTTAAGCTATACTAATCTACTCCGCTAGGATCTCAAACAGCTCTTCAAAGACACAAAAGGTCGTAGTGACATAGGTCTTGAATAGCCGGTAGTCGATGATCCTATTTATACCATTACCAACCGTCCTCTCAGCTAAAGTTTTCAAAGCCGTAAAGGACCTGACACCTGACCAAAAGGAAGGCCTTTAACTTTCTCATGACCATCAATATACATATGGTTGGGTGGAAGAGCTCCTTCAGGAGAATCCTGCCACATAAAAGAAATCGTAAAAATAATAATTTTGGTAACCTAATGATTGGGACTCCAAATCTTCGGAGTCTGGCCTACAGTGCAAGAGAAAAATGAAGCTCAAAGCTCGGAGTCTGACGTACAGTGAAGAGTAAAAAAAGAAGCCTAAGGGTGGGGCGAGGGGCCAAATACGGCCCTGCTATGGCTCGAGTCTCATTCAGATTATTCTCTCTTGCAGGGATTATTGGACACCTACTTGAACATTTTGTCTGACCAGACGGAAGTCGGAGAAACTGTGGACAGGGTGACCACTTTAATCAAGGAGTTCTCAGCGTTCCACAACATTTGCATGGTACGTATGTACTCTTGTGAAGAGCAATATTCTAAGGTCTCTAAGTGATCTAAAAGATTTTTATATATATGATCAATGATTTATATATATATGTTCTTTTGTTCTATTTTTCTAATACCTTTTTCTCCCTCCTTTGTTTTTCTCTTTCCTTTTAATGTCAGCTATTAAGCTGACAAAAACCGGTTGGGTGGAAGAGCTCACTAGGTGAGAATCCTGCCATTAAAGCCTTAAAAAAAACAAGCTGGGCCCGTCCCTCCGGGAATTTTTTAGCCCGTAGTTTATTCGATCGTGATTAGAGAAAATCAGTACCTATGTACCTACCTAATTTGTTTAATATTCAGTTTATTATCATTCTTGATTTGATTTTTTGATTTTACTTTCATGTAATGATTTAAAATCAAGACTAGAGCCCGTTCTCCCTTCATTCCCATATCATGTTTAAGTCACCCATCCATTTATTGGCCTTCCTCGGCGTAGCTTAACATAGGTAACGCTAAAACCGGTCCTAAATTAACGACTGAAGTGTTATCTAAAACTTTCTCGCTTTGAGTTCATAGGTCGTCGCGACAAATTTCAAGATCACAGCTCATTTGTGTGAGAAAATGTGAAAAAAAATCCCCCAAAAACCACGCTTAATGGCTTTCTAAATTTGGACTGTAAACCCGTTCGTTTTGTGAATGTGACTTCTGACCTCTGGGTGCCTGGGACTCTTGCTTTTAGGGGCAAGAGGTAGCAACATTAGTGCCGTCTTAAAAGTAGGCTAAATCTTCTCTTCCTATCCCGTTAATTATTTTTGGTGAATGCTTCATTTGTAAGAAAACGAATGAAAGAAAGCTATATCAAGTTTTTCATTTTCATCTTCTTCAACCTCTTTCTTTCTCTTTTCGTTTTCTCAACCAATTTTTACAACTTCTTTCTTCGTTTTCTATCTTCCTTAATTTTTCATACTCTTCTTGTTCTATCGCGCTGAAAATCTAATAGAAGAAGCTAGGAGTAATACTTAGTCCATCAGTACCACTATAAACATTGGGTCACAATCACAAATGTCACAATGTTATTGGGCCAGGTGCAGAATTGATTTCTTACCACCGATTCTGGCGAGAATCACGTCAGAAGATTGAGTTTTGGTAGGTTGTACGTTGTCATAATAATGTATTTGAGTGGAAAGTTGATAACATGGGAAGGTTTTTTGAAAGAAAATGGAAATAGAAACCCTTTTAAATTTAGAGATATCCCCCCCCCCTCAAC
Source organism: Diaphorina citri (assembly GCF_000475195.1). NCBI lineage: Eukaryota > Metazoa > Arthropoda > Insecta > Hemiptera > Psyllidae > Diaphorina > Diaphorina citri. Next base: position 180,537 of record NW_007377631.1, on the reverse strand, counting down.
ATACAGGGTGTAACGAGAACATCCAGAATATTCGCACTTTAATTCCATTTCCTCAATAATAAACTTTCAACTATGATTTATATTTGTAGAATGCAAGAGGCAGACATGGGCTTTGTGATATTGGTGGACAGGCGAAATGACAAATGGAGCTCAGTGAAGCACACGCTGCTAAGGATATCCGTAAGTATGGCCAGTCGAACCAAATTTATATTGTGATTTATATTTGTAGAATGCAAGAGGCAGACATGGGCTTTGTGATATTGGTGGACAGGCGAAATGACAAATGGAGCTCAGTGAAGCATACGCTGCTAAGGATATCCGTAAGTATGGCCAGTCGAACCAAATTTATATTAGCTTAATGGCTTTCTAAATTTGGACTGTAAACCCGTTCGTTTTGTGAATGTGACTTCTGACCTCTGGGTGCCTGGGACTCTTGCTTTTGGGGGCAAGAGGTAGCAACATTAGTGCCGTCTTAAAAGTAGGCTAAATCTTCTCTTCCTATCCCGTAAATTATTTTTGGTGAATGCTTCATTTGTAAGAAAACGAATGAAAGAAAGCTATATCAAGTTTTTTTCATTTTCATCTTCTTCAATTTCTTTCTCTTTTCATTTTCTCAACCAATTTTTACAACTTCTTTCTTCGTTTTCTATCTTCCTTACTCTTTTCATTTTTTTTCTTGAGTATGAACTATACAACTATGGTCACTTACTGCTTGTCGCTCTTAAGACATTGCTTCGGGAATGGCACGCTGAAATTTTTCATACTCTTCTTGTTCTATCGCGCTGAAAATCTAATAGAAGAAGCTAGGAGTAATTCTTAGTCCATCAGTATCACTATAAACATTGGGTCACAATCACAAATGTCACAATGTCATTGGGCCAGGTGCAGATTCTGGCGAGAATTACGTCAGAAAATTGAGTTTTCGTAGGTTGTCCGTTGTCATAATAATGTATTTGAGTGGAACTAGCGAACTATTTCGCTAACATGGTCTAGTTAAATGGTGAACGCTGATACTATTTATACAGGGATACTCTTTTATCTTTTACATCTATGTACCTGTCAAGGCAACTAATAACATTAGGTAGGTATCCTAATTTGCAACATTTAATGCGCACGGTGAAGTAAAGTGACAGAAGATTGTTGAGATTAGAATTGAGTATTGAGTGAAATATTGTTGCCTAAGGTTGACATGTTTCTTGGGAACATGTTAAGGACACCATTTTGTCTGAAACTGTTGTCCTCCATATTTTGGCAATTTGCATTTCACATTAGAACATATTACACTTCAATGTTGACTGCACATAACTGTGAACTCGTTTCGAGCGGAGATGAACAGTGGGTTCAATGTTTGGGTTGTCATAGACGACCGGCAGACGAGGGACAAGGTGGCGAAACCATCGAAGATCTTGAAGTTGGCCTCTGGAAAGAACGTCCTTTAAGTAGGACGAAAGAACGTCCTATCAGGGGTGGAAAAAGTTCCCACGAAAAAAAGGTTCCATTCTACCACGAACAGTTCATTTAGTTCACTTCGTGAGTTGTTAAAGAATTCCAATATTTGCAGACCGTCAAGGCAGGACAGTCTCAATCTCGAATTGCATCATGAGTTAATTATCGCCCAGTCTGAAATCCAATCAAGACTTCAAAGTTCAGATCAGGTCAGAGTGCAAGATCGGTTTATCCTTCGCTTGGATCGATCTCTGGAAAATGTCAATAATAATTACACACAATGTGAACCTAACCACGGACACTTGGCACGGATAAGCATCACCAATGATTTAACACTTCACTTTGCAAAAGTTGAACTTTCATTTCACAAATTAGACAAAAGGATCTGATAATATTATCAGGATGATCAGGATCTCGTTAGATTCTAATGGCAGTACCTATAGGGTGTGCTGGGTGTGTTATACTGTTATACCTATGTGTTATGGATTTATTGAACAAATGACGCAACCTTAGATTGTATATTTCGATTCAATTAAAAATGGGGAAAAAGAATTATTTTTTTTTTCTTTTCGAAAAACTACCACAAACACGTGAAACGAAACTGAATACCGTCGTGCATCGAGTGAACACTGGAGATTGGGTAATGGTTAAACATTTCTAGTGATTCGCTCAGTCGCGTAGATTTAAATGTCAGTGGATTCATGACACAAATAGAAAGTGCAAGCTAGAGCGTCACACAAGTGCAGAAATATTTGAAGAAAACATCGAATGTCATTCTAGCGAACTATTTCGCTAACATGGTCTAGTTAAATGGTGAACGCTGATACTATTTATACAGGGATACTCTTTTATCTTTTACATCTACCTGTCAAGGCAACTAATAACATTAGGTATCCTAATTTGCAACATTTAATGCGCACGGTGAAGTAAAGTGACAGAAGATTGTTGTGATTAGAATTGAGTATTGAGTGAAATATTGTTGCCTAAGGTTGACATGTTTCTTGGGAACATGTTAAGGACACCAATTTGTCTGAAACTGTTGTCCTCCATATTTTGGCAATTTGCATTTCATTTTAGCACATACTTATTAACACTTGAAACACCAAAATTATTTGGAAAAGTATTCTTAAGAAATCAAGCGGAAGAAGAACATACAAGTATTGTAGCATTTGTGTCAAATTTCGATCTTTTGATTCCATAAGTTGGCCTGGTCTGATGGTAATTTAATCGGGGAATTTCTAGCTGTCCAGTTAAGGTGACCAAGAGATCAACACACCTGAATGCAAATGGAACCAACACGTGACAGGTAAAGTAAGAAAACATTGGATCGTTTGTAAACAACAAAGTAGATTATGCAATTGTTTGTAAACAAAGTTCAAGATTAGTACACCAAGAGTTATTAACCCGAATGAGAAGATTTGACCAATCTGAAGACACTGATGGTAATTTGAAATATTATTTTGTCAATAGGTTGCTACACTGGTAAGGTTTGTGATCGGTACAATGTCAGGTATAATTAACTAATAACCACAGGTGTAAACCGGAACCAATTCTTTTATATAAATAATATTCCGTGCACTCTCCACTGAGGAGGTATTTTTTAGAGAAGCTGGCAGGCGTCCAATCTATGACATCAAAAAAAATATAATAAGCTAGAAAAGTTCCTAGTGCAATAATACAGACGGCTATTATTATTCAACACGTTGAGTGTTGACGTAACGCTATGACAATATAAACATAACAAGGTACCTACTTGTAGACATTGGAAAAAATAAACATGACAAATGAGTGAGAATGAAAAATACAAATATAAAAACAATACTTAAATGATGTTTGGGAGGAGGGCAAAGAAGGCACTCCCAAAGTTCCTCTCAAACTCGCCGAGATTCCTCTCTGCAAATGTCAATCTTTGCTGAAATAAATCTCGGCCACAAACTCCACAAAGATCTGCGCAAGATTTAATATCAACTTGATACATACATATTACATATTGCTTACAAAATAGTCCGTGTGCATAGAAACCACACAAATCACAACATTGTCAGAGAGAGTCTCCTGTTACACCAACACCTTGGTCAGACAGTATCCTGGTCACAACAACACACTGTAAGCAATGGTCATGAAATCCACTGCTAAAATTATTATGAAGGGCCTTGAAATATCCCAGGCTACGTCACTAGTGATAACAAATATAGTACACAGGAACGTATGTAGTATGATACGTGTAGTATGTATCTAGTATTTAATGTTATTCCGATGTATACTAATGGTTAATGTGATTTCATTAGCTATAGTAATAGTAATGAGTCGAACATAGTGCAGGAGTAAGGTATACATTTGTGTTGATAGTAAATAGATACCTTCTTCAACTTCATAGTAAGTATATCTGGATTCTTTTAGGAACCAGGAATGCTGTGTTCAGGTACGTCTTCTCATAAGTTCAGTAGGTACAATGGGAATCTAATATCAATACAATAATACCGACGATCACGTAGGACGTGATAACAGCTTTAGGAGATCGTAAATTTAGCTTCTAACTAGAATACGTATTACCTCATCAAATCATCTGACTGCCAAAAAGAACTGAAACCTATGAAACAGTTACATTTATGAATGAAGGAGCTGGACAAAGTAGGTTTTAACACACTTCAGAAGAACAAACTAATGGGTTTAAAATAAGTTTCAACTTCTATCCTCGATTGCCAAATAAGAAGTTACCGCTACAAAGAAACAGGTACGAGACTGCAAGACAAGACAGATAATGTCTGAACAAAGGACAAATGAAGCCGGTCTGACAAAGAATGTGAGTGGGTACAAGTCTAGGCGTTCTGTATACATTATGATCTTGCTTGAAATTTGGCGAGTAGGTGTGATATGTGCCAAGAGGTCTTTCGGGGATGATGTCAGAGGACGCAATATTAATAGATTATATTGGTACAATGGCAACTTGCTGAAGAAAATAGACAGAACTTTACATGCAAATGAATGTACGAGCTACCAAGACCTAGATATACCCCAAAGAAACCCAAAGGTACTTGTATTGGAATAGACAAGTAATTAATAAACTACATAATAAACTAAAGAAATATTGCAAGGAGTGGTTCGTACTACACATCATATTATGACAAGTAGCACTTGAAAACTTAAATAATTATAGTATACCATGTTCTAGTGAAGTAACACACAATGCAGAGGCTATGGTAATACAATGCAGAGGCTATGGTGTCTCCGGCTACGTGACCACAGGTGAAAGAGTTAACCAACACACAACACACACAATATGGGTGGATGACTTGATAAAAATTATGTAGGTACTCCATTCTTCAAGAAAATAATAAAAATTTGAACAGGAGAACAGGAAAAGCACTTCTGAAGATCATTGAGACCGTCTTTGTAAACGAGGAAATAAGTGAAGGAGCAAAAAATCAAGAAGGTTAACTATAAAAGTTCACTCGGGAATTTTAAATGAAATAAATGCACCTACATAGTCCATAGGTAGGAACTAGCAAGCTAATGCAGCAAAGTGGTTAGGAAAAAAAAAAAAAAAAAAATGCAACAACTAATGACTGACGAGTTTATCAAGAATTCCAGCAAAGAAAATCAGTTGTTCCGATAAGATTCTAGAATCGCACACACGCAACTTAAACAATACAGAAAATTAGCAGAATTATGCTTAAGAAGATTACCTACTAGTACAGCTGAGAATGAACACAACATATTCCCTGAAACCAATCAGGCTATTTGCAAGATTTTTGAGCTACGAATAATGACAAGTACAGCTCTGACCTGAATATTTAATTTATGTCATTTTCATGAGGTGACATCATGGTGACCTCATAACAAGCCTCGTTATTTGCAACATCTTCCTGTGTTCCCATAAAGGACATGATTCAATTGAGAGGTGCACTCAAGTCAAGTGATCTTTTTCAAATCGCGTTGAAAAAATGATGCAGACTAAAGAATATGCAATCAATGTTATAGTTACCGCTCTTTTCTCTGAGTCTCAAGTTTCATCGTTCAAATTCTTGAGAAAATTGGTGATTCTGCCTTAGCCCGCTGTTCTATCAACAAAATTAGATAGGTACTTTAGTGTCAAAAGATAAAATAAAGCGATTAATCCATTTATAGGTCGTAGCTTCTTTTTTTCAAGTTAGTGTGTTTCATGGAAGTACAAGTAGAGTATGCCAAATACCAACAAAAATTCTCGAGGAAAGAAGGAAAATGTTCTGAATTTCTGCTTGGTAATAATTTATGATATTTACATGATGTTCATAAAAACATTAATTTCACACAGAAACATCTTCTACATTCGCACATCACTTACGTAGGTTATTTTATAAATAGCGAAAACTAGAATGAAGTATCACATTGAATGTGTTTATTTGAAAGTAACCTGTATCTACTCATGCATATGTACCTAAATAGTAATACAAAATGTTTTTGTGTCTCCTAACATACTCCGCGGAGAAGAGAGTTTTCTTTTTTCCGATTCCATTATTATATTTTTCATTATCTTCTGTCACTCATCCATCTATCAGACCATCAGCAAATAAGAAGGTACATAGAACTACATTATATTCCTACGTATCATAATAAAAGTTTTAAATATCTACGTACATCTAGTAGAACTATTTCTACTTACGAGTAGATTCGATAAAAAGTCTCCATAACAGGGGAATCTTGTAAGAAAAGCGTCTGTCAACCCCTCATTAATTTTGAATTGATAGAATCAAAGGTGTTTTACGGCAGCCTCTCAATCAGGTCTAAGGGCTGAAATTTTTTTTCGCAAACAAAATTTTCGAGTGTATGCCTCCTTAAGGTCCTCCAGCCAGACCTTTACAAACCCCATCAATGCATTAGAATAGCATCTCAAAAAACAATGTAAACATACCAGAAGTAATAGCCGACGAATTCCCATCAGAGTCCAAATTCAAAATCTCCAATTCCATCCGAGCTCCAAAAATCGCCTCGGAAAACACACAAACACTCACTTCCACCTACATGTACGCATTAGAAAATACACAACAAAACTAAATAAAAACACAACTGAAAATGCAACTGCACCGGGACAATATCTCGAAAACCGTAACACATCGAATGTTAATGAAATTCAATTGATACCGACAATTTGTATGAGAATCACATGTTGAGTGAACGATACCCGATTCTGAACTGAACATACTGATTCTACTGATAGTACACAGCGTGGTAGCCAATGCCAGACAGCGGGTGCCAAAATGAGCCACGACCCATTAGGGGAGCTATTTGCCGTAGAAATTGCTCGTTACAGAAATACGAGAGGAAAAACTTTAGTTCTAAATCAACGGTGTGTCGCGGTTACGCTAAATCGTACATATCAGCTCTTACCACTCTTATAAGTGTATAACTAAACACTAACTACAAAATAAAAATTAAAAAATAAAAAACATAATCTTAAACTGCTAAGTTAGTGGTACAATTTAGCTAAGCGCATTATCATGATCAAATTCTCAAATAATCAAGGATGAAATCTCATGCCTTGGCTATGAACCCGCGACCTCCTGATTATCTGACGAGCGATTACTCACTGAGCTACGAGTACCTATCAAGGCAGTTTCAATGTTCTCATATCAAGTCTTCCGTATTCAGTTTGACAACCGCTGATCTTAGCTGTGTACTTAAGTGGTCTAGTACCAGTCTGAAGTCACTTTAGCCTGTAACTTTAGAATAATCAAGGATGAAATCTCATGCCTTGGCTATGAACCCGCGACCTCCTGATTATCTGACGAGCGATTACTCACTGAGCTACGAGTATCAAGGCAGTTTCAATGTTCTCATATCAAGTCTTCCGTATTCAGTTTGACAACCGCTGATCTTAGCTGTGTACTTAAGTGGTCTAGTACGAGTCTGAAGTCACTTTAGCCTGTAACTCTAAGTCTAAATAGAGTCTTCCAACTCTAGTACCTAGTCAGGGAAAAAAGAACCATTAATTCACGTGTGTTGGTTTTAGTATAACAATGTTCGAGTAGTAGGTATATTAGTATGTGGGAACATAGTAAACTCTGCACTCAATATACTGTGTTAGTTTGATATGGTCACATTGAAATTAAGATAGGGGTCGCGTGAGAGGGTACTGACCCCCGTGGTTAAAGCATTTTGTCATGTGGGTATTGACATTGACTGCACTGAGAGATTTACTTTCTATCATTTTCAATGCTCTCAGAAGGAGTCATCATCTCATCAGTATACAACTACATAACAACATAATCATCGAATAGGAAATTATTAGGACAATTTGAAATGTCTATGACGTCAGTTGTTTAAAAGCATAATGTTGGATTAGATATACATACATTATAAAAGCATATAGAACACACACAAAAGCATATACAATAAGAAAAAGAATAGAAAAGTTCCTAGTGCAATAATACAGACGGCTATTATTATTCAACACGTTGAGTGTTGACGTAACGCTATGACAATATAAACATAACAGATACAATGTAGTAGCCTACTGCTGGAGTAAAGGGACTTTTCAGTCCTATGCGAGCAGTATAAATAAGCACTATTATTATTAAGCACTATTATTACTTATTAACACTTGAAACACCAAAATTATTTGGAAAAGTATTCTTAAGAAATCAAGTGGAAGAAGAACATACAAGTATTGTAGCATTTGTGTCAAATTTCGATCTTTTGATTCCATAAGTTGGCCTGGTCTGATGTTAATATGTTCAAAGATTTTCTAGTTGTCCAGAGAGGTGACCAAGAGATTAACACCTGAATGCAAATTGAACCAACCCGTGAGAGGTAAAGTAACAAAACATGGGTTTGTAAACAACAAAGTAGATTATGCAATTGTTTGTAAACAAACTTCGAGATTAGTACACGAAGAGTTATTACCCGAATAAGAAGACTTGACCAACCTGAAGACACTGAAGGTAATTTGAAATATTAATTTGTCAAGAGGTTGCTACACTGGTACGGTTTGTCATTGGTACAATGTCAGGTATAATATTAACTAATAACCACAGGTGGAAGAAGTGTAAACCGGAACCAATTCTTTTATATAAATATTATTCCGTGCACTCTCCACTGAGGAGGTATTTTTTAGAGAAGCTGGCAGGCGTCCAATCTATGACATCAAAAAATATCATTGGAAAAAATAAACATGACAAATGAGTGAGAATGAAAAATACAAATATAAAAACAATACTTAAATGATGTTTGGGAGGAGGGCAAGGAAGGCATTTGAGGCACTCTTGAAATATGGACCGCCACTCCCAAAGTTCCACTCAAACTCGCCGAGATTCCTCTCTGCAAATGCCAATCTTTGCTGAAATAAATCTCGGCCACAAACTCCACAAAGATCTGCGCAAGATTTAATATCAATTTGATACATACATATTGCTTGCAAAATAGTCCGTGTGCATAGAAACCACACAAATCACAACATTGTCAGAGTCTCCTGTTACACCAACACCTTGGTCAGACAGTATATCCTGGTCACAACACCACACTGTAAGCAATGGTCATGAAATCCACTGCTAAAATTATTATGAAGGGCCTTGAAATATCCCAGGCTACGTCACTAGTGATAACAAATATAGTACACAGTAGGAACGTATGTACATATATTATGTGTAGTATGTAATGTTATTCAGATGTATACTAATGGGTAATGTGATTTCATTAGGTATAGTATATTAATAGTAATAAGTCGTACTCAGTATAGGAGTAAGGCAGTAAGGTATACATTTGTGTTGATAGTAGATAGGTAAGAGATAACTTCTTCAACTTCATAGTAAGTATACTTTAGGTAGTGTAGGAACTAGGAATGCTCTGTCCGGGTGCATCTACTCATAAGTTCAGTAGGTACAATGGGAATCTAATATCAATACAATAATACCGACAATCACTTAGGACGTGATAACAGCTTTAGGAGATCGTAAATTTAGCTTCTAACTAGAATACGTATTACCTCATCAAATCATCTGACTGCCAAAAAAATCTGAAACCCATGAAACAGTTACATTTTGTGAACGAAAGAGCTGGACAAAGTAGGTTTTAACACACCTTCTCAGAAGAACAAACTAATGGGTTTAAAATAAGTTTCAACTTCTATCCTCAATTGCCAAATAAGAAGTTACCGCTACAAAGAAACAGGTACAAGACTGCAAGACAAGACAGATAATGTCTGAACAAAGGACAAATGAAGCCGGTCTGACAAAGTAGAAATTCTATAGCAAGATTTAGATGAGTTACTGTATCTGAATATACAGCAAAGGCTGATTTGTCAGCGTATAAGTGGGCGTCATAATGAACGTAGAATTATCAGAACTAAACTCCTTGGTTCCCGTACTGGGGGTTGTAAACACAAGTTGCTTCGAACCCAGAGGTTGGCTTTCTAACACATCAGAACTCATTACTAGCTGTGTAGTTCCTCCAGTGTCCACCAGAGTGTGGCTGTCTAGGTGATTTTCCAATAGTTGATGGCTTTCCAATAGTTCATTACTATTCAACAGTTGACTATCGAGATGACTAGAAGTTTGAGGAAGAATGACTTCGTACTCTTGAGCGGGATTGTTTTCTATCACAGCAGTTTGAATGGGATTGTTGCTATTAGGAACTTTTACCATGGTACTTGCAGCAAGTTCTGAAGAAGCTGGGGTCTGTTTGATGAGCTTATCTCCTGGAAAAAAAACGAGAAAACACAACTGTAAGACGCATAACAGAAAAACGAGGGAATAGACCACCCAAAATAAGAAATACTTGAAGTACTTGATAACAAAGTCCTTAACTATTAGACCCACTTCAAACTACTCAAAAAATCGAGGAAATGTAAAAATTCCAAGACGAAAAATTTCAAAACCTTCGAAACTTTAGAGCAAAAGAATTAAAAAAAACCATAAGATACTCACGATTTATCTCCTTGCCTGTTTTACAGGCAAATGACTCTTGCTTGACGAACTTAACATGCGGGAACTGGTGTTTGATAAAGTAAAGGAACGTTGTATATCCCATCAGTCTATCATTAGTGTGGTTATCGTTATCTTTACTCGCTCCTTTGGGGGCGAATTGTTTCATATAAAGAGCGTGAATATGTTTCCGTGTGGATTTATCAGAAGAAATGGTAAGGGGAGTACGGCCATACCTAGAAAGAGAGAGTGGAGATTAGAGGAATAGTATAACGAAAAGGAAATTTCAAAGGCCCGGACAACAATGGAGGAGTTGCAAATGGGTAAAAATTATGAATAAATAGTCGATTCCTATGTAAAAAGTTGGGAAAAATCCAAATCTGAGGTCAAAACTCCGAAAAAATAAATGTAAACGATAGTTCCCACGAAAAAAAAAAAAGGTTCCATTCTACACGAACAGTTCATTTAGTCCACTTCGTGAGTTTGAGAATTCCAATATTTGCAGACCGTCAAGACAGGACAGTCTCAATCTCAATCTCGCATTGCATCATGAGTTAATTATCGCCCAGTCTGAAATCCAATCAATGCTGGGCCCGGGGCCCTCTGCCCCGTCTAAATACGGCCCTGCCTACAATAGCTATAACTGCTATAAGTATGTAGATGTTATAGGAAAATTCTATGACAACAATTAGGCATCTATTACAACTTATTGTTTATTCACTTGCTAGGCCATCTATTAGCAGACACAATCCCAACGTAATCGTGCATGTCTTAGGTGTAGATTTTGACTCATTAACATACACGTACAGAGAAATAGAGTTGTGTTTTAATTTGTGTGATTTTTGAACTGGTTTCGTTCGTTACAGTGCTGATTCCGGGTCGTATTCATTTTTGAGAGAAAATTCTTCTTATTCATCTTGAGACTGATTTGGGATATATCTTCGAAATATCAAAATGTCTACATAAAATCCCTAGAACTATTAATAAATATGTATAATCCAGTTAGTAATTTCGTCTCGAGTTAAACTATATTTCATATTCTATCCAGCTGCTTTTATTCTCAGAGAGGACATTTAACTTATTCTATTTTCTATTCTATTACAATTTTGTTCCATTTTCTCTCCCTTTGGGTAGATACGTAACAGTTTTACTTCATGTGGGGATTTTCCCAAACTTTCCCTGTGACTAAGCTTTTTTTCTCTAGATTTGTTGCATAACTAATAGATTGTAGCAGTTTTAAATGACTAACTACCACCTCAGTTTATTGAACGGATAACTTTATTGAATCCGGGTTTGATTTTTTAGTTTATGTACGTTGATTTTAAAGATGTTTTAAGCGTCATGTGTGCGATTTTATAAGTATTGACTTTGAATTCTTGATTTTTTTGAGTGCCATATTTTGGGCTTTTCTGTGCTTTTCTCCATAATGGAATCATTTCTAGTGCAACTTATCACTCCACGGAAAAAACGGCGGAAGGTAACCAGAAATATTGTTTTCCTATTCTAGGAATTTGTGTCCTTTGTACGTATGTTTGTACTTTTTTCATGTACTTGAAACTCCAAATGTCTTATACTTTGCCACTTTTTCATTTTTCTGGGGTTTTTCTTGTATTATAAAATTTTGTTTTAGGTTTAAGATGGATGATCAAAGCTCATGCCTTCTTATCTTTAGGAGCCCAACAATTTTTGCTCGTTTCTGTGTTTTCTCATGTTATTGAAAAAGCAATCTCTGAAGTTAGCAACAAATTCTTCAAGGAGGAATTCAAATTCAAAGTAAGACCAAAAATGGTGCATCTCTGGTAATAAAATAATTCAAGAAATTTACCAATGAAGAAAGAACCAACATATTTCAAGATATTTGCCAAGAAATTTTGCCTTTGGAAAACCATCATAATTCAAGAAATTTTCGCTTTTCAGAAATAATCCTTTAAAATAATTTGAGAAATTTGCCTTTCGAAGTCCAACCTCTAAAATAATTCAAGAAATTTGCATTTCGGGGACCAACCTATCTGACAGACAAGCAGATATTGAGATTTATTTATGTACTGATATATGCTGATCTAATCCGACTATTTTCTGTGTTTCAGCTCGTTATTTGTAGTTGTGTAGAAGAACTGCACCAATATATTGACAAGTCAGAACTGACTGCAGAATACGGTGGAGACCTGGTGTATTGCCATCATCACTGGATTCAACAGAGAATAGTAAGTATGACTGGATTACAGAGGTCAGTAAACAGTCCAGATACTGCTGGCTCCGTGGAAACACCTCTTTCGTCCTCTAATATTCCAGTCCTGTTGGTCAAAATATACGTATACATTTGTGTATCAAGCGTTCCGGGAGGTGCGCGAACGTCAAAAGTTCGTAACGCCGTCGTTACACGAAATAAAGCATGGGTTATCAGCATTTTCATCTTACTTCTATACAGCTGCAATTGATAGCTAAATCCCCTTTAAGGAGATGAACTCTTCATTTCTCGACAAAGTCACAAATTTGGGTTGGGGTTGTGTTTTTTGGGTCACTAGAAGCTATTCGCTGTGAAAACTCATTTTGTTATTTATTATTAAATACCTACTTTAATGTTCAATCGATTTTTGTTAGGTGTATTGCCATCATCACTGGATTCAACAGAGAATAGTAAGTATGACTGGATTACAGAGGTCAGTAAACAGTCCAGATACTGCTGGCATCGTGGAAACACCTCTTTCGTCCTCTAATATTCCAGTCCTGTTGGTCAAAATATACGTATACATTTTTTGTATATCAAGCGTTCCGGGAGGTGCGCGAACGTCAAAAGTTCGTAACGCCGTTACACGAAATAAAGTTTCATGGGTTTTCAGCGTTTTCATCTTACTTCTATACAGCTGCAATTGATAGCTAAATCCCCTTTAAGGATGAAGAATTCATTTCTCGACAAAGTCACAAATTTGGGTTGGGGTTGTGTTTTTTGGGTCACTATTAGAAGCTATTCGCTGTGAAAACTCATTTTGGTATTTATTATTAAATACCTACTTAAATGTTTAATCGATTTTTGTTCCAGGCCCTAGAACAATTTTCAATTCAAACCAGAACGGTGTCTGATCTCCTAGATAAGTTCACCAAACTCTTCCAAGACAGCACTGAGGAGTATCCTATAGAAATTCACAGTATTAAGAATGTGCTTCATGCACAGAGTATAGGTAAGTGACGTTCTTTAGCATAAAGGTTAAGTTCGCGGGCACAACGGTGACCATAGACCATGGACCATTTACCCTCGCCATAGACCATCGCATTGTAGGTACTCGTTTTTCTACTGCAAATATTTCAGCGGTTTACTTTCTGGTGTTCCCGTTTTGACCCAGCACCTGAAGGCGAAGTATTGTATCTCTTTTCGCCCATCTGACGAGGGACTTACTACGGGATGGGCATGCTACGACACAGACCACATGCGTCTAATGTAGCCGTTTTTTTCTTTACTACGATAGAAAAACGCCGGTGAAACACTCACCTTTAAATAAAAAATAAAAACATCCTAACGAAAAAGATGAGATTGCAAAACATAGAAGGATTACCCCTTGAATATCGAACTTGAAATAAAATATTACTTAATGATGATAATAATCTTTGCTCATTTCAGACTATGCTCTCAGGAAAGAGGAAATCCTAGAGGCTGCAAAGCGCGGCGAGTCTCTGCTCTATGATTTCAAATCACGAAGCCGAGAGCCCTCCTCTCTCATCAACATTACGGCAGTAGAGAGGCTACTTGTACAACTAGAGGAAACGGAGAGAACTTTTGATGAATTCTGGCAAAACCATTCGGCCAAAATGCGTCAACTGCTGGAGCTACGGACGTTCGAGTATAACTTCAAAGAAACTCAGGTACTGTTCATTTCTTCAATGCTAAATTACTCATTACTGTTGTATTTTACGTATGCCTACATATTAAAATTATTGTAAAATTGAGATAGGGCTAAACTCTGAAAAAGTGCTAAAATGCATGTCACTTTCGCTTGTAAATAATATGAGATCAAGCGAGTCCTATTGGAACAACTGCAGGAGTTGCGCGGAGAGAAGATACGCCAGTACAGCGCTAACTTTGCGTAAGTTCCGTATGATGCATAGAGATGTGTAAACAGTAAGTGAGATATTACCAGAACTGCTCTTTTCAATGAACTACTCAGACAATGAGTCAGATCCTAACTCCATCTATATACCTTTAGGGAGTTGAGAGTGACTGAGTGAGTTACATATTTTAGGATTTGATTCGTTGAATGAGTGTCCAGTGAAAAGAGTAGTTCTTTTATATAACTCACGTAATCGTTACATAATTGTAGATCTGTAATGATGGGCCTAGTAGGGACCAGTGCGGCAGACTTACACAAATGAGCTCTGATCTTGAAATTTGTCGCGACGACCTATGAACTCAAAGCGAGAAAGTTTAAGATAACACTTCAGTCGTTAATTTAAGTTGTATTCGCTTCGGTGTCGTCTGAGAAAGTTTTAGATAACCCTTCAGTCGATCATTTAAGACCGGTTTTAGCGTTACCTATGTTAAGCTACGCCGAGGAAGGCCAATAAATGGATGGGTGACTTGAACATTATATTGGGAATAAAGGGAGAACGGGCTCTAGTCTTGATTTTAAATCATTACATAAAAGTAAAATCAAAAAATCAAATCAAGAATAAAATAATAAACTGAATATTAAACAAATTAGGTAGGTACATAGGTACTGCTTTTCTCTAATCACTACTGGCTAAAAAATTCCCGGAGGGACGGACCCTGCTTGTTTTCTTTACAATCTTCGATAAAGTATTACTAATGGCCGGGGCCACAAGTGAGCGTACTTGGATTAACTTCGGATTAAGCAATCTGATTGGTTGATTTCCAAAAAATTCAGCCAATCAGATTGCTTAAACCGATTTTAAACTCACTTTGTGGCCCCCGGCCTTAGTAAGGTAACTTTTTCATATTGTAAATATTCTTATCTATTACAGGAGTTCTTCCCAGGTCTGATTCACATTGTGTTTGTACTGCGACCGTCCGGGTTCTTTCAGAAAGCAATCTCTGAAGTTAGCAACAAATTCTTCAAGGAGGAATTCAAATTCAAAGTAAGACCAAAAATGGTGCATCTCTGGTAATAAAAAAATTCAAGAAATTTACCTATGAAGAACCAACATATTTCAAGATATTTGCCAAGAAAAGACCAACCTCTAAAATAATTCAAGAAATTTGCATTTCGGGGACCAACCTATCTGGAGATTTTGCATTTCCCTATAACTAGGGTACACCTAAGGCCAGCCACTCACTAGCAGGTAGACCTGATGGCAGGTACACCTGATCAGATTTACCTGATAGTGTGAGCGCTCATCAGGTATCAGGTAGACCTGAGCCCTGACAGACGGACCTTTCCAGCTTTACCTGACAAGTCTACCTGATAGTGAGTGGCTGGCCTAAGAAAACCCGTACCTAACGGGCTAATCAGTACTGAAACTATAGTCAAAGATCCTCTAATGAATTGTCCATCAGTAGCCATCTCTAATCTCACTGCCCTGAGCAAACTACCAACACAAATATCAATCTCTAATTAAGGTCCCTGTTCTGGTACACTGATGATTTTTGATCCTCCAGTATTCAATTTAATTAGAGTTGAATTTGTAACTCGATTTAGATTAGATCACTGATGTGGATTTTAACGATTGCATGGTAGAGATGAATCGAAACTGGCAGATTTAATTTGAAAGTATCAAAAGACTGAGTTTCGTTTTCATGTTCTTCTCTCGGGTACAATCTACAGTCGATGAGATTGAAAGCAAAGCAAAGTGACGTAAGCAAGCATGTAGTGAAATATTGTTTAGCAGTTTCATTTAGTGAAGTACTCGAGAAATTGCTCAGTAGGTTGTAGGTACTCAAGATATTGCGTGGTGTTCAGTTGTATTGAAAATAGAGGACGGAAGCCAAAGATTAGGAACCGGATCAAATATCGCATTATCTAGGTTGGATTGTTGGACACCTATTGAGAAATAAAGCAATGTAAAAATTGCACGAGTATTGTTTGGATTCATCGATCTCGCCCCCCATCCCTTCGGGGGTCTTAATAGAGCTACGTTTTGGGGAGGAGGTGGGGGGTGTAGAAGTCTTAACAGTCTTCTTATTGGTTGAAAGAACCCTCAAAACCCCAGCTGAAAATCACTTGAATAACGTCAATATTCTCTTCCTGTTTCAGATGACATGTGTGCTGAAACTGAGGAACTCAATGTGGCAGACATTGCGGATATTCTGCATCACCAGTTTGTCACCTTTACCGGTAAGTCCTTTAGTACTCCTAAGATGAACCGTACACAACCCACTCTGAGTCTTAGGTGTAGGAACATGGGAAAAACAGCCCCAAAGATTAGTTTAAGCTATACGAATCTACTCCGCTAGGATCTCAAACAGCTCTTCAAAGACACAAAAGGTCGTAGTGACATAGGTCTTGAATAGCTGATAGTCGATGATCCTATTTATACCATTACCAACCGTCCTCTCAGCTAAAGTTTTCAAAGCCGTAAAGGACCTGACACCTGACCAAAAGGAAGGCCTTTAACTTTCTCCTGACCATCAATATATGGTTGGGTGGAAGAGCTCCTTCAGGAGAATCCTGCCACATAAAAGAAATCGTAAAATAAGTATACAATTCAAGGTTGCGTCATTTGTTCAATAAATCTATACCAGTATAACACACCCAATAGATACTACCATTAGAATCTAACTAGATCCTGATAATATTATCAGATCCTTTTGTCTAATTTGTGAAATGAAAGTTCAACTTTTGCAAAGTGAAGTGTTAAATCATTGGTGATGCTTATCCGTGCCAAGTGTCCGTGGTTAAGTTTACATTGTGTGTAATTATTATTGACATTTTCCAGAGATCGAACCAAGCGAAGGATAAACCGATCTTGCACTCTGACCTGATCTGAACTTTGAAGTCTTGATTGGATTTCAGACTGGGCGATAATTAACTCATGATGCAATTCGAGATTGAGACTGTCCTGCCTTGACGGTCTGCAAATATTGGAATTCTTTAACAACTCACGAAGTGAACTAAATGAACTGTTCGTGGTAGAATGGAACCTTTTTTTCGTGGGAACTTTTTCCACCCCTGATAGGACGTTCTTTCGTCCTACTTAAAGGACGTTCTTTCCAGAGGCCAACTTCAAGATCTTCGATGGTTTCGCCACCTTGTCCCTCGTCTGCCGGTCGTCTATGACAACCCAAACATTGAACCCACTGTTCATCTCCGCTCGAAACGAGTTCACAGTTATGTGCAGTCAACATTGAAGTGTAACTAATTGTTCTGGTGAAGATGAGCAGAACTCGGGAGTCCTGTGCCTGCAGTTGTTCCCATGATCGGGACAGTGTCACGTCGATCGGTACCTCGGGCCGGGGCTTTGGGCGCCGATATCTTCAAATCATGGACCTCTTCTATTCTCTCTACAGGATCCTGTTCTATCCAGGCATGTATTACTTCGTTAGTAAAACTCCTAGAAAACCATCTTAGTGTGATTCGTATGTGTCGTTCGCGTTGAGATCGAACAGCTATCTAGTGATAAAAAATACAAGATTCAAATAAAAAAATATGATTTTATTGAATTTCTTTTACTAGTTCCTACCTTTGTCGGACTATGTAGGTGCATTTATTTCATTTAAAATTTCCGAGTGAACTTTTATAGTTAACCTTCTTGATTTTTTGCTCCTTCACTTATTTCCTCGTTTACATAGACGGTCTCAATGATCTTCAGAAGTGCTTTTCCTGTTCTCCTGTTCGATTTTTTTATTATTTTCCTGAAGAATGGAGTACCTACATAATTTTTATCAAGTCATCCACCCATGTTGTGTGTTGGTTAACTCTTTCACCTGTGGTCACGTAGCCGGAGACACCATAGCCTCTGCATTGTATTACCATAGCCTCTGCATTGTGTGTTACTTCACACAGTGTATTGTCATGTTTTTTCATAACCATTGCCAATATTATGAACTCTGTGCTCGGAATATTTATAATTAACATTGTTATTATGTTATTATTAACAATCTTAACCCTTCCTCTCTCCGGGACACAATTGTGGGTCTTGTGGATCAAATAAAGTGAAGTAATATTGCTTACATTATCTTACCCCAATCCTTCCAACACTGTGATATAGGTTTTTACTTCTTTTTATTCAACGAAAAATTTGTATTGAAATTGTTAATTCGTGTGATGTGCCTAAGGTACATTGATGTACGAGTATTACCTACCTGCTCAGGGATTAGCAAAAGAATAGAATATGCTTTTTTTTGCCAGTATGAGACTGAAAAGTCCCTTAAATGTCCCAATAATGTCACTCAAGGAGGTATGTTGATGGTACTAATGATGGATGAAAATAATTTTTAGCCATAAAATACCAAGGTAATGAAATACCTATAATGCCCCCCATGGTTTATTTGAGAAAAAAAAAGACTGCTCACCTAATACTTGTCTACTTGATGTACAGCAGCTATCCTACATAATTACCTTTAAGTATTTTTTTCTGAACTGATTATAAATTTATCAAATTAACCAGAATCCTTCAGTGTATGCCTATAAGTTTACCACACATCCCATGTCAAGACAACCGAGGTGTCACATGGTCTTCCAATGCATGAAATGGAACTAATAAATCTATTCCTACACTGGTTATACCGAAACTAACGTTAAAGGAACTATATCCAGTTCTCTCACAAATTTGAGCTATCCCAAAATCCAAGTCTTGAAATCATCGATTCTGCCAAATCATCGAATGCGGGAGAACTAATAAGCAATGCATTGAGCTATAGAAACTGTATCCAATATTTTTCACAAAATCGCAATAGTTAGAAATGCTGGACTGATTTATATTAATAAAGAATTACAAATGTACTTCCTTTTTTATCTTTACAATCTTCGATAAAGTATTACTTTAGCAATCTGATTGGTTTATTTCCAAAAAATTCAGCCAATCAGATTGCTTAAACCGATTTGTGGCCCCCGGCCTTAGTAATGTAACTTTTTCTTATTGTAAATATTCTTATGTGTTACAGGAGTTCTTCCCAGGTTATTTATATTGAGAAACCTCGGTGCCCGAGTGGGTATCACACAGGGTTGCATACTGAAGGCCCCTATTTGTTGCGAATTTTTCTGTACCTATCCGCAGATATATTGTTTCTAATCGTACAATCAACATACAAGGATTAAATCAGCTGCATTTGTGAGTCACGTGGGTTATCAGTTGTTTTACATTACCTGCTTCTATGTTGTAGTTATATTGAATACATAATTATGTATCTACATCTAGCTACCTAGGTATGCAGGTATAGCTACCTGCATCCCGCACATGTTTATGCATCACCATGCAGAAATTTTGCATTTGGATATCTACTTCAAATAGGTACAACCGAGGCTCAAACGATTAAACGTCACCCTAACAGGTAGAAACTTTCCCTAGATCTAGACCCTATTTTATGGAATTACTTTGCTCTTTGCATTCCAAGCAAAGTTATACTAACCTCAGCACTGCTTAGTCGTATTCAAAGAAGAAACTTTGCTCTTTGCACAATAAGCAAGGTTAAGGTTACCAACCTCAGTAGTACAGTGGTTAGGACGAAGAGAGAAGGAAGGGAGGATAGGAGAAAGCTAGCCGTTCCGAGAACGAACATTACCCGTTCAGGATAAAATTCGCCTCGGGCGGGAATCGTACCCGCGGCCTAGCGCTTATAAGGCAGACGGGCTACCAACCAAGCTAACTAGGCTGGTCTTGATGTTTTTAAGTCACTACCGAGACAGGAGACCCACATTTTCTAACTAGAAGTCCCAATCTTCCCCACTTTTCCCAGGCTAGGCTGGTTATAAATCGTCTTACACCAAAACCATCTCATTTCAGAACGTCTACAGAAGCGGTGCGACACGCTAAACAAGTGCAAAGAGTTGCAGGTGCGCATAGACAAGGCTAACAACTGGTGCGCCCAGGGTAGAGATCTCCTCGCTTCGCAACACATCGACAAGTGTTCATGTTCTCCGGAGATTGCCGAACAGCTCCTGTACGAGATAGAACACTTCATGGAGGTCGGCATCAATGAGCTCAATATTAACTTGAATACGCACAACTCGCGAGACTTCTATGCCATGTTTGAAGATGCCATTACGCCTGAGACCAAAGCTCTGGTCAACCAGGTAAGTCACAGAAGATCTGAACCTTTTATTAGGGCTGCCTGGAAGAGACTGGCAAGAAACGCCGACCCTATTTTAATAGGAAAAGGCTAGAAAGGAGAAGGAGTAGAATTAGGGCTGCCTGGAAGCACTACTCTTATACTTATATAGAAGGTTCGTACCTTTTATTGGTCTGCACCATCCGTACATCATGCGGTATGGACCAATAAGAGGTACGGAACTTGAAATAGAAATGTAACAAATAATTCAAAATACGGCCATCACAATCACCAAAGACATCCATGTTGAACCCTGTACCTACGTATAGTGAAAGTAATACATGTTTAGCACAGACTAGCATACTAGGATATTTGTAATGTAATACCTATGTACCTACCTATAGTACATGGGACTATAGGAATGTCAATAGTGTAAACATTGGGGTATCACTGATCATCTTTCTGCCTCTTCAGTGTTGGTATTGATTTACTTTTAACTATTCAGCTCTTCGATACCTGTACTCATCTTCATTACCTACAAAAGTATCTATACTCTTCTAGTAAATAGATAGATAACTTTACCTTATAAGACTTTGCAACCTTCATAACTCAGTAGGTATCACAGTAGGCCGGATTTTCTAGGTTCATTTCCCCTTTGAGTGGAAGTTTTTCCAGTTCTTTGCTGAATTTCGTGGTACACTTTTTGAAGAGGTTTGACGGAGGGCTTGTGAAGAAAGACAGGATAGGAGAAAGCCAGCTTTATCTGTTTAGGATAAAATCCGCCCCGGATGGAAATCGAACCCACGACCTGTAGGCTGGCTTTTCAAGTAGGTACTTGGTACTTCAATGCTCTTATCAGGACCCTGTAAGCACAGCCTGTACATACATTATGATACCTGAACCTATACCTACCTATCCTAGCAGATGATATTATTTATGCTTGGTAGAGTAACTATTTTCCAACATAAAACATACCTACTATCAGGCCCCTATCCTTGATTTCAACAAGGGGGGGGGAGCCCCAAATTTAATAATTAATAGACCAATAAAAACTGCGCAATAAGGTATTAACTGGTAATGAAATGAACAACCGAGCTGATTGGAAAATGCTGACGAAAAATGCCGACCCCGTCTAAACGGGAACATGGCAAAGCAAAAGAAGAAAAAGACCAATATTTCAAGTATATTATACATTTTAAGTACAAATAAAAGCCCAAGCTGGGCCCGGGGCCCTCTGCCCCGTCTAAATACGGCCCTGCCTACAATAGCTATAACTGCTATAAGTATGTAGATGTTATAGGAAAATTCTATGACAACAATTAGGCATCTATTACAACTTATTGTTTATTCACTTGCTAGGCCATCTATTAGCAGACACAATCCCAACGTAATCGTGCATGTCTTAGGTGTAGATTTTGACTCATTAACATACACGTACAGAGAAATAGAGTTGTGTTTTAATTTGCGTGATTTTTAAACTGGTGTCGTTAGTTACAGAGCTCACAGAGCTGATTCCGGGTCATATTCTTTTTTGAGAGAAAATTCTTCTTATCCATCTTGAGAGGCTTCTTATTCATCATTCTTCTTATTCACCTTGGGATATATCTTCGAAATATCAAAAATGTCTACATAAAATCCCTAGAACTATTAATAAATATGTATAATCCAGTTAGTAATTTCGTCTCGAGTTAAACTATATTTCATATTCTATCCAGCTGCTTTTATTCTCAGAGAGGACATTTAACTTATTCTATTTTCTATTACAATTTTATTCCATTTTCTCTCCCTTCGGGTAAATACATATGTAACAGTTTTACTTCATGTGGGGATTTTCCCAAACTTTCCCTGTGACTAAGCTTTTTTTCTCTAGATTTGTTGCATAACTAATAGATTGTAGCAGTTTTAAATGACTAACTACCACCTCAGTTTATTGAACGGATAACTTTATTGAATCCAGGTTTGATTTTTTAGTTTATGTACGTTGATTTTAAAGCGTGATGTGTGCGATTTTATAAGTATTGACTTTGAATTCTTGATTTTTTTGCGTGCCATATTTTGGGCTTTTCTGTCCTTTTCTCCATAATGGAATCATTTCTAGTGCAACTTATCACTCCACGGAAAAAACGTCGCAAGGTAACCAGAAATATTGTTTTCCTATTCTAGGAATTTGTGTCCTTTGTACGTATGTTTGTACTTTTTTCATGTACTTGAAACTCCAACTGTCTTATACTTTGCCACTTTTTCACTTTTCTGGGGTTTTTCTTGTATTATAAAATTTTGTTTCAGGTTTAAGATGGATGATCAAAGCCCATGTCTTCTTATATTTAGGAGCCCAACAATTTTTGCTCGTTTCTGGGTTTTCTCATGTTGTTGAACTTCTGTTTCAGGTTCTTCAAAGGATAGATGATGTGGCCGTCATGTGTGAAAAACGACAATCAAACCTCCGCAAACTAGTCAGCAAACCTCCCCGCCCCATTCAAACTGTCACCCCTGAGCCTGGGGTGCCCCTACAACCTCCCCTGGGTGCACCTACTCCTCATATGATCAACTTTAACAAGATCCTCAGGAAAGCGAATACTGTGGCTAGGGTGAGTGATGATAAGTTCATTAGGTAGGACTTACCAAAGTGAAGGTTGAGCTTGAGTACTTTTGCTTTTATACCTATTTTTTACTTCCCTACCTGCCATTCTCTAGATAAGAATCGGGTTCCCAACCATACAGATTACAGCGATATTAAGCCTAGAAATATGCCAGTCTAGTTAGCTCGATTGTTAGAGCATCTGCCTTGTAAGTGCCCGGCTGCGGGTTCGATTCCTGCCCGGGGCGCATTTTATCCTGAACGGATAAGGTTCATTCTCGAAACGGCTGGTTTTCTCCTATCCTGTCTTCCTTCTCTCTTCGATTTCGGAACCATAAAACCTTAGCAGTTACAGTTTCCTCTATCAAACCTCTTTAAATAATAATAATAATAAAATATAGGTATATATAAAAAAAACAATCAAAGTTAAAATACCATAGTAATCTCAGGTGTGTTGATGATTTCCCAGATGGACAATAACAACTCAGTGACTGGGCTCAGTCAAGCGGATCTCGATCAGTTGAAACTCAAACAGCGACACGTGTTGACGGAACTCGTAGAGACAGAAAGAACCTATGTGACAGAACTCGGATCTATAGTAACAGTAAGTCAACAGTACCTAATCTAAAGTAACAGCTTACCAAGCGTGCTGGGCCATTATTTTGGTTGGAAAATAATCGCCTGTGGTGCAGTTCGTGATATAAATAGGGGGTTCAAGATCCTATTCTAGGTCGCATGGAAAAGGATTGAAAATTGATTTTAAACAGGCTGAGGAATATTATTAAAAAGAAAAAAAAAATCGCCTGGGGCACAGTTTACTCATGGTTTACATGGTGCCTACCTACCTACGTCGCGTCGTTCCAAATTTGTGAAGATTCGTACTTCATCTTTGGGAATAGGGTGGAAACTCTTGAAAAAGTAGACTGGAAAACCGGGAAAAGTTAGGGAATTTGATTTTTCCATTTCGGTGGACACCCTGGATATACATAAATCATTAAGAGGGAAAAATATCTGAATAACTAAGAATGTTGGAAAATAATCGCCTGTGGTGCAGTTCGTGATATAAATAGGGGGTTCAAGATCCTATTCTAGGTCGCATGGAAAAGGATTGAAAAATTGATTTTAAACAGGCTGAGGAATATTATTAAAAAGAAAAAAATCGCCTGCGGCGCTGTTTACTTATGGTTTACATGGTGCCTACCTACCTACGTCGCGTCGTTCCAAATTTGTGAAGATTCGTCTTCATCTGTGGGAATAGGGTGGAAACTCTTGAAAAAGTAGACTAGAAAACCGGGAAAAGTTAGGGAATTTGATTTTTCCATTTCGGTGGACACCCTGGATATACATCAATCATTAAGAGGGAAAAATATCTGAATAACTAAGAACACCTTGTCTTCTCATTCCAGGGGTACAAGTCCGAAATGAACAAGGAAGATGCCAAGTGTCTGATTCCAGCCGGTCTGGATAACAAGACAGACATCCTGTTTGGAAATCTGGAAGAGATTTGTCATTTCCATCGAGACGAATTCCTCAAGGATTTGGAAGCTTGCAACTTCAACATTGAACTAGTCGCTCTGTGTTTTACCAAACGGGTAAGGTCCATCGAGACGAATTCCTCAAGGATTTGGAAGCTTGCAACTTCAACATTGAACTAGTCGCTCTGTGTTTTACCAAACGGGTAAGGTTACCCCAATACTCCACTTGTGAAGAATGAAGGTATAAGTAGAGGATATACAAACATTTGGGTAAAACATATTAATAAAAGGTAGGTTCCCACGTAAAACGTCACGTCGTGGGAAACTAAATCCGAAGACAGTAAAAACAGCGGAAAAAAAAAGTTTTTTTTTTTATTTAGATGTTTGATAGAGGGCTGTAACTAACTCTGAAGTCTGACGTAAGGTTACCCCAATACTCCACTTGTAAAGAATGAAAGTAGAAGTAGATGATATACAAACATTTGGGTAAAAAATATTAATAAAAGGTAGGTTCCCACGTAAAACGTCACGTCGTGGGAAACTAAATCCGAAGTAAAAACAGCTGAAAAAAAAAGTTTTTTTTTTTATTTAGATGTTTGATAGAGAGCTGTAACTACCAAGGTCTTACTGTCCCGAAAGCGAAGAGAGAAGGAAGACAGGGTAGAAGAAAGCCAGCCTTTCCGAGATCGAATCTTATCTGTTTTACCAAGGTCTTACTGTCCCGAAAGCGAAGAGAGAAGGAAGACAGGGTAGAAGAAAGCCAGCCTTTCCGAGATCGAATCTTATCTGTTCAGGATAAAATCCACCCCGGGCGGGAATCGAACCCGCGACCTAGCGCTTACAAGGCAGACGCACTACCAACCAAGCTAACTAGGCTGTCTTTTTATTATTTTTCTTATCGTGAGCTCTGCAAGCCGGCCGAGTAGTTCACTCGAAAGACTCTTCTAATTGACAAAATGGAATTAAACAAGTTTAATAACACACATTTCCATTTGTCGTATTGCAGAAAGACACGTTCTACAAGCTGTATAGCCACTACTGTCAGAATCACCCGCGTTCCGAGAACCTGAGGGAGTTGGTGGGTGAGAATAACGCGTTCTTCCAGAGCTGTCAAGTGAAGCTGGGACATAAGCTACCACTGGCTGCCTACCTCCTCAAACCCATCCAG
Organism: Diaphorina citri; assembly: GCF_000475195.1. Lineage (NCBI taxonomy): Eukaryota > Metazoa > Arthropoda > Insecta > Hemiptera > Psyllidae > Diaphorina > Diaphorina citri. The sequence goes on along the minus strand of NW_007377631.1, from coordinate 154,817 downwards.
AGGATAACCAAGTACCAGTTGCTACTCAAAGTAAGTCCATGCGATGTCATCTTGTACTTCGATTTTTGATGGAATTAATTCGTTTTATTAAACTTTCTCACACTAAAGACCTTCAAATCATGACACCTTCGTGGTGAAGCAGAAATTTTCTTCACAACTTTTGTGTATATCACAGTATTACAAAGTACCTCGTTTACTATTAATTCTCAATTAGCATCAATCTTTTTACAATGGTAATGCCGCCACTGCTCGCTAATCGATTAAAGTACCTACTCAATTGTCCTCAGGAAGCTGAGAGGACCCCGAAATACAAGCACAGAGCCGAAATTTTTTCGATCCCGCCGGGAATCCAACCCGCGACCTCTAGGTGTCTGGTAATAGAGTGATCAGTGTGTGAATGAGTAAATGGATCTCGCTTTTATAGTCAAGATTCCCCCAGATACACTTATAACTCGGCTTCATTTCCCTAATATCATCTATGTGTTTCAGGATCTCTTACACTATCGAGACAACGAGAAAACCAGTCTAGATCTACAAGAAGCTTTAGACTGTATGCTAGTTGTACTCAAGTGTGTCAATGATAGCATGCATCAGATTGCCATCACAGGCTTTCGGGTGAGTAAACCAGAATCTAAACGCTTCACGACTTTGAATGACCACTTTTCGGGATATCACTGAAGTTAAGAAACATTTTACCTGATTAGAATATGGTCAATATGGACTTGTAGCTGTATAGGTATTTCATGGCTATTGCAGTTTACACTGATGCTCTTAAAGACAATTGAGGACTGAGGTCACTGAGGAACTAGTTTTAATTCCAGAAGAAACGACATTATCATAATTATGAAGTCTTTAAACCTGATCTATCTTTGTGAGTAACGTTATATTTTACAGAATGCTCCAATTTTAATGATTTATTCAGTCCCTACATTTCACAAAACAATAATCCATTCTCAAGGCTTTGTTCGATAGGGCTTTCATTCCGATTGAAAGAGTTTATTGATTTAATATTAATCCTATGAGAAGATAGCACATTAAATTAACCAATCAATAATTCAATACCTATCGGGCTAAATAAATATATTCATTGTTCCCAGGGGAATATCATGGAGCAAGGAGAACTCCTACTGCAAGGATCTTTCTCTGTGTGGTACGAAAGCAAGAAAGATCGACTCAAAGAGTTACGCTTGAAACCCATGCAGAGGCATTTGTTCCTCTACCAGAAGTCAATTCTGTTCTGCAAGAAAACCGCGGCCCATACCAAAGCCACCTACCAGTTCAAACAATGCTTGAAGGTGAGATAGGTTAGATATTGAGGTTTATTTAGCTTGAGAAAGAATTTTTAGATGAAATAAAATAAATAAAAATGAATAAGATGAGTTTATGTTAAACCAACCTCGTTATTCTAGTTGTTAGCGCCGTCCGCAGTGAACTTCAGATCTGGAGGTTTTGTGGTTCAAGTCCAAGTCAAGGCATAAAACGTAGCATAGTGTACGTATCAATCGGGGAACGACATTTGTGACGAGCATTTTTTTTTTTTTTTTTTTTTTTTTTTTTTTTTTTTCACAACATTTATTTTGATGGTCAGATTTTAGTGCCAAAACACGTTTTGGGGTCCCTAGAGCCTAAATCCAAAGTTTCAGCTATTTGTGTGTCTGTGTGTCTGTCTGTAAACAAAATATCTCGAGAACGGTAATAGCTAGAGACTTGAAATTTGGTATGTAGCTGTCAAATGTGACAAGGATGCGACACGAAACTTTTGGTTAAGACCGGTGTAACGCTTGGCGGCATTTTACTGCTTTTTGGCGGTTTTCGGTGTAATTTAACAATATCTCGGGAACGGTATAAGCTAGAGACTTGAAATTTGGTATGTAGTTCACAAATGTGACAAGGATGCAACACAAAACGTTTGTTTGAGATGGTTGCTGCGCTTGGCGGTATTTTGACCGCTTTAGGACAGATTTCGACCGTTTTTTGGCGGTTTCCAGCTATAGCGACAAAACGGTTAGAGATATTGTAAAAGTTAGGGTAAAAGAACACTCAAATAAGCATCATTCAATAGGATAAGGAAAGTCGTGTGATGTTCACACCAGATTTTTTCTCAACACAATTAAGTAAAATTCAAAGGAGAAGAGTTTATTGACAATTATGTTTCCTTCAGAAGTCGTCTAGCACAGTAGTTGAGATTAAGAACAGTGAGTTCTATCGGCTAAAGCTTTGCGATGTTCAACCTCTAGGGAAAAATGAAAAAGAGACTGCTCGGAAATTTTAGAGTTAGTTGAACCAAACTAACCCATCTAAGGTACGTCTTCAAAGGTTGAAAGAATTTCGATTTTGAAGAAAAACTATGGAGTTTTCCAGGCGATTTCGATCGAAGATGTCACACGCTGCTTTACAATAACGTGTTATTTTCTCCACAGATGTCCCAAGTGGGTCTCACAGAAACAGTGAAGGGGGACAGTCGAAAGTTCGAACTTTGGCTGCAGGGCCGTCAGGAAGTGTACATCATCCAGGCTACAACTCTGGAGCAGAAGCAAAGCTGGGTGAATGAGATCAAGCGAGTCCTATTGGAACAACTGCAGGAGTTGCGCGGAGAGAAGATACGCCAATACAGCGCTAACTTTGCGTAAGTTCCGTATGATGCATAGAGATGTGTAAACAGTAAGTGAGTTATTACCAGAACTGCTCTTTTCAGTGAACTACTCAGACAATGAGTCAGATCCTAACTCCATCTATATACCTTTAGGGAGTTGAGAGTGACTGAGTGAGTTACATATTTTAGGATTTGATTCGTTGAATGAGTGTCCAGTGAAAAGAGTAGTTCTTTTATATAACTCACGTAATCGTTACATAATTGTAGATCTGTAATGATGGGCCTAGTAGGGACCAGTGCGGCAGAGTATATGCATGCGTTTTGGCAAGATAGGTACATTGTTTTTGTGTCCCAATGGATAAAAAATAAAATAATAATAACACCTTTTATGTTCTGTTTCGACAGCAAAATGCGTCAGGTCACCTCTCTAGACACCACTCCGCACAGTGCATGTAATCGTTCCATCAGTTCTGATGACACCAGATCTCATCCGGATGAGGATAGCCAAGCTTCGTCAGATTATAGCAACTCAGATGATGAGGACTCCTTCATGGATCATCACAGTGGAAAATCTCTGGTGAGTTTACCGACCGAAGAAAGTAAATATTTATTTTTTGACGATTTTTTTTACGATTTGCTTTTTCCGCGACATCAGCCCTAACTAGGGTGATGGCTTTGGGCTGACATTTGGATTTGGCTACAAATGTTACGAGTGGATGCCCTTCGCATTCAACCTTTGTTATTTCTTTAGCAAGGGAAATTCAGGCTGGTATAGGTACTTCCTGTTTAAAGTCCCCCAGCCAGACTAAGCTGAAATTTATAAATCTAAATTTTTCTAAATCTTCTAACTTTGAAGAACCTGGCAGATGTTAAAGTAGCATTTCTCTCTTTCACACATGGCCTTGTTGCTTAGCGTTAAAAATAAATAAATAATTTTTCTCTTAATTTCCACAGACGGGGAAATACCTGGCTCTAGCAGACTACGATGCTGTGGGTCATAGTGAAGTCTCACTGAAGGAAGGAGACCCAGTGGAACTGCTGAAAGTGGGCTGTGCAGGCTGGTGGTATATTAAACTGGCAGGTAAGACCTGTCGTTCCTGGAACGACCCCCATCCCTAGCCCTACTCCTTTTATTTTCTTCTTGTTATTAGGCGTTTTAACACTACGGACAGTAGGTTGTTCGCGTCGATCGCGATACCGATATATCAAGTTGTATAATAAGTGGAGGGCTTTGAAATATAGGATTATTGAATCAATATAATTATATCCTCAACATTGTCCGATAGGGAGGAAGGTGAAGATAAAGAGGAACGTATGTTAGCATGTTTATCACAGACCAGGATGTGTTGAATTGTGAGGATATCGCCACACTGACATAGGGATTGAGGATCTCGGGTGAAAAGGTGCTTGTGTGTCTGACCAGGTCGCAGTGACATAGGGTGTTTATTATAGCCGATGGCCCTACTTATATCAGTGGCTTTTCTAAATCCAACTTTTCATATGACTCCCAATTTCTTCTTTCTTCACAGGAAGTCAAAGTGAGGGTTGGGTCCCGGCCTCCTATTTGGAGCACAGTGGAAGAAAGACCTACCATGCTGGCACCGGTCGCTGTGCGCATTTATATGTCATAGCTACTCATTTTCCTCACGAGGCTGAGTGGGCCCCGCAACAGCGGAATCAATCATTTACATGATAAAAATTTCTTGACCCCGCCGGGAATCGAACCCGGATCTCCCGCGTGCAAGGCGAGCGCAGTGACCACTACGCCATGGGAGCTGACTTCTATGCTCTTTGAAATTGTCGCTTTCCTCTATCGTTGCTTCCCTCTACCTGCTCGATGCTCTATGCGCTATGATCTCGGCTCCACTATGTTTTTAGACCAAGTAACACCTTCTATGCTAAAGGCCTGGTATTTAGGTATCTATTAAGAAACACAATTTTAACACGTTGAACACCGAGGCCTTTTTTATAGTTTTTTCCCATGTACATAGAACGAAAATTGGATTATTAATTTTGTACAGTGTAGGTCACCGGTGGGTTTCACGGGATGTTGCTGTCTGTACAGTGCAGGTCACCGGTGGGTTTCATGACTGAGTATTATTGCGTGCTCTGAAACTCACCCGTGGACCTGCTCAGCAATGTGTTTCTTATAGTGAACAGATTCTCTTGGAACACAGGAAAAAGAAATTCTGATTGGTTCATGAAAAAATATTTCGAGTTTCTTTTATAATACTTATTCGAGCCAAACCTTTTCATTTGGTACCGTGAAGGTCACGGGTGGGTCTCAACAAAAAAATGGTGTAACGCAAAAACTATGAGAGATAATGAAAATTTATTGAAGCCAACATGATTTTTTTCTTTGAAACAAACACTATCTAAAAAAAAAAAAAATGTACCAGATAAAAATTTGGCCCCTGACACCTTGGTACAAGCCAAAAATTCGATGAAACCCACCGGTGACTTTCACGGAACATCAATAAACCACCATGAAACCCACCGGTGGGTTTCATGGTGTTCAACGTGTTAATAAATTAATTATTCAATGATTAATAAAAATAAACCGTAATAAAAATAAACCTTTCAATCAGTGGCGTAGCGTGGTCTAAATTCAAGTGTAAGGCGTGTAGGGTACTAATTTCCATCATCCATGCTCTTCATGGATTGGCATAGACAAGTATAACTAGGTACCTACCTTCCTTCCCAGTTCCACACTCGCCTTAGTATGCCTGATAATCCTGACTAGGAAAATTGTTCAACTATATATAAAAAAAAAAAATGTGTAGGTACTTTAAATACCCATAAACATTGCATGGAACGCACAGTTTAGGAGTTATAAGCAAAAAACTGACAAAAGTGCGAAATTTCGGCCGTTTTCTGGCGGTTTTTTCAAAAGGTAGGTAGTCACCTACCTAATCAAATAAAAGAAAGAATAAGCGTGGCTTAATGAACTGCCGATCAATATTTGGTGAATAAATACTTACTATTAGAGGACTTAATAAGTCCTCCACAGTTTGGTATGCTGAGGACGCTAAGGTTTGGATTCAGTATTTTACTATACATATATTACTATTGATATGACAACCGAGGTGTCACATGGTCTTCCAATGCATGAAATGGAACTAATAAATCTATTCCTACACTGGTTATACCGAAACTAACGTTAAAAGAACTATCCAGTTCTCTCACAAATTTGAGCTATCAAGAAATCCAAGTCTTGAAATCGATTCTGCCAAATCATCTCGAATGCGGGAGAACTAATAAGCAATGCATTGAGCTACAGAAATTGTATCCAATATTTTTCACAAAATCGCAATAGTTAGAAATGCTGGACTGATTTATATTAATAAAGAATAAAATTACTAATGTACTTCCTCCTTTTTTAGTCCGTCCTTCCTGTTAAGGGAGAGGTGAGCAAGTTTTATAATTTAAAATTTCGACTTCTACCTAACGCTATTGTTTCACAGGAAGAGATGGAGCACAGTGAAGAAGTGATTAGTGCTGGAGAGTCCATGCTACGAGGCAAACATTATATTCATCTGGACAGTGTCGAACCTAAAGTGGACGAACTCAAACGATTAAACGTCACCCTAACAGGTAGAAACTTTCCCTAGATCTAGACCCTATTTTATGGAATTACTTTGCTCTTTGCATTCCGAGCAAAGTTATACTAACCTCAGCACTACTTAGTCGTATTCAAAGAAGAAACTTTGCTCTTTACACAATAAGCAAGGTTAAGGTTACCAACCTCAGTAGTTCAGTGGTTAGGACGAAGAGAGAAGGAAGACAGGATAGGAGAAAGCTAGCCGTTCCGAGAACGAACATTACCCGTTCAGGATGAAATACGCCTCGGGCGGTAATCGTACCCGCGGCCTAGCGCTTATAAGGCAGACACGCTACCAACCAAGCTAACTAGGCTGGTCTTGATGTTTTTAAGTCACTACCGGGACAGGAGACCCACGTTGTCTAACTAGAAGTCCCAATCTTTCCCACTTTTCCCAGGCTAGGCTGGTTATAAATCGTCTTACACCAAAACCATCTCATTTCAGAACGTCTACAGAAACGGTGCGACACGCTAAATAAGTGCAAAGAGTTGCAGGTGCGTATAGACAAGGCGAACAACTGGTGCGCCCAGGGTAGAGATCTCCTCGCTTCGCAACACATCGACAAGTGTTCGTGTTCTCCGGAAATAGCCGAACAGCTCCTGTACGAGATAGAACACTTCATGGAAGTGGGCATCAATGAGCTCAATATTAACTTGAATACGCACAACTCGCGAGATTTCTATGCTATGTTTGAAGATGCCATCACACCTGAGACCAAAGCTCTGGTCAACCAGGTAAGTCACAGAAGATCTGAATCTTTTATTAGGGCTGCCTGGAAGAGACTGGCAAGAAACGCCGACCCTATTTAAATAGGAAAAGGCTAGAAAGGGGAAGGAGTAGATTTAGGGCTACCTGGAAGCACTACTTATACTTATATAGAAGGTTCGTACCTTTTATTGGTCTGCACCATCCATAGATGATGCGGTATGGACCAATAAGAGGTACGGAACTGGAAATAGAAATGTAACAAATAATTCAAAATACGGCCATCACAATCATTAAAGACATATATGTTAAACCCTGTACCTACGCATATTTAAAGTAATACATGTTTAGCACAGACTAGCATACTAGGATATTTGTAATGTAATACCTATGTACCTACCTGTACATAGTACATGGGAATGGGACTATAGGAATGTCAATAGTGTAAACATTAGGGTATCACTGATCATCTTTCTACCTCTTCAGTGTTGGTATTGATTTACTTTTAACTATTTACCTCTTCGATACCTGTACTCATCTTCATTACCTACAAAAGTATCTATGCTCTTCTAGTAAACAGATAGACAACTTTACCTTATAAGACTTTGCAACCTTCTTAACTCAGTAGGTATCACAGTAGGCCGGATTTTCTACTCACAGTATTACAAAGTACCTCGTTTACTATTAATTCTCAATTAGCATCAATCTTTTTACAATGGTAATGCCGCCACTGCTCGCTAATTGATTAAAGTATCTACTCAATTGTCCTCAGGAAGCTGAGAGGACCCCGAAATCCAAGCACAGAGCCGAAATTTTTTCGATCCCGCCGGGAATCCAACCCGCGACCTCTAGGTGTTACGGTTCTGCTTTCGGGTGAGTAAACCAGAATCTAAACGCTTCACGACTTTGAATGACCACTTTTCGGGATATCACTGAAGTTAAGAAACATTTTACATGATTAGAATATGGTCAATATGGACTTGTAGCCTTATAGGTATTTCATGGCTAGGTATTGCATTTTACACTGATGCTCTTAAAGACAATTGAGGACTGAGGTCACTGAGGAACTAGTTTTAATTCCAGAAGAAACAACATTATCATAATTATGAAGTCTTTAAACCTGATCTATCTTTGTGAGTAACGTTATATTTTACAGAATGCTCCAATTTTAATGATTTATTCAGTCCCTACATTTCACAAAACAATAATCCATTCTCAAGGCTTTGTTCGATAGGGCTTTCATTCCGATTGAAAGAGTTTATTGATTTAATATTAATCCTATGAGAAGATAGCACATTAAATTAACCAATCAATAATTCAATACCTATCGGGCTAAATAAATATACGTTATATTTTACAGAATGCTCCAATTTTAATGATTTTTTCAGTCCCTACATTTCACAAAACAATAATCCATTCTCAAGGCTTTGTTCAATAGGGCTTTCATTCCGATTGAAAGAGTTTATTGATTTAACATTAATCCTATGAGAAGATAGCACATTAAATTAATCAATCAATAATTCAATACCTATCGGGCTAAATAAATATCTTCATTGTTCCCAGGGGAATATCATGGAGCAAGGAGAACTCCTACTGCAAGGATCTTTCTCTGTGTGGTACGAAAGCAAGAAAGATCGACTCAAAGAGTTACGCTTGAAACCCATGCAGAGGCATTTGTTCCTCTACCAGAAGTCAATTCTGTTCTGCAAGAAAACCGCGGCCCATACCAAAGCCACCTACCAGTTCAAACAATGCTTGAAGGTGAGATAGGTTAGATATTGAGGTTTATTTAGCTTGAGAAAGAATTTTTAGATGAAATAAAATAATAAAATAAATAAAAATTAATAAGATGAGTTTATGTTAAACCAACCGACCAGTTCAAACAATGCTTGAAGGTGAGATAGGTTAGATATTGAGGTTTATTTAGCTTGAGAAAGAATTTTTAGATGAAATAAAATAAATAAAAATGAATAAGATGAGTTTATGTTAAACCAACCTCGTTATTCTAGTTGTTAGCGCCGTCCGCAGTGAACTTCAGATCTGGAGGTTTTGTGGTTCAAGTCCAAGTCAAGGCATAAAACGTAGCATAGTGTACCTATCAATCGGGGAACGACATTTGTGACGAGCATTTTTACTTTCCTTATCCTATAGGAAGGAAAGTAATGTAATCGGGTCAAAATTTCGATGGTCAGTTTTTAGTGCCAAAATTTTTTTTTTTTTTTTTAATCAATAAGTGCAGTTTGTCATAGATCGTAAGATTGTAAATTGTACTAAATAAACAATAAATAAATAAATGGATCTCGCTTTTATAGTAAAGATTCCCCCAGATACACTTATAACTCGGCTTCATTTCCCTAATATCATCTATGTGTTTCAGGATCTCTTACACTATCGAGACAACGAGAAAACCAGTCTAGATCTACAAGAAGCTTTAGACTGTATGCTAGTTGTACTCAAGTGTGTCAATGATAGCATGCATCAGATTGCCATCACAGGCTTTCGGGTGAGTAAACCAGAATCTAAACGCTTCACGACTTTGAATGACCACTTTTCGGGATATCACTGAAGTTAAGAAACATTTTACCTGATTAGAATATGGTCAATATGGACTTGTAGCTGTATAGGTATTTCATGGCTATTGCAGTTTACACTGATGCTCTTAAAGACAATTGAGGACTGAGGTCACTGAGGAACTAGTTTTAATTCCAGAAGAAACGGTATCTATACTCTTCTAGTAAATAGATAGATAACTTTACCTTATAAGACTTTGCAACCTTCATAACTCAGTAGGTATCACAGTAGGCCAGATTTTCTAGGTTCATTTCCCCTTTGAGTGGAAGTTTTTCCAATTCTTTGCTGGATTTCGTGGTACACTTTTTGAAGAGGTTTGACGGAGGGCTTGTGAAGAAAGAAGGAAGACAGGATAGGAGAAAGCCAGCTTTATCTGTTTAGGATAAAATCCGCCCCGGATGGGAATCGAACCCACGACTTGTAGGCTGCCTTTTCAAGTAGGTACTTGGTACTTCAATACTCTTATCAGGACCCTGTAAGCACAGCCTGTACATACATTATGATACCTGAACCTATACCTACCTATCCTAGCAGATGATATTATTTATGTTTGGTAGAGTAACTATTTTCCAACATAAAACATACCTACTATCAGGCCCCTATCCCTGATTTCAACAAGGGGAGGGAGCCCCAAATTTAATAATTAATAGACCAATAAAAACTGCGCAATAAGGTATTAACTGGTAATGAAGTGAACGACCGAGCTGATTGGAAAAGGCTGACGAAAAATGCCGACCTTGTCTAAACGGGAACATGGCAAAGCAAAAGAAGAAAAAGACCAATATTTCAAGTATATTATACATTTTAAGTACAAGATAATCCTGTTTGCTGTCTAATGTTATTTCGTTTTTAAGCATTTTGTTATCCTTTCTTTTTAAGAACAGGTTCCAAAGTTCCTTAATGATTAAAATTGTTTAGATTCTAGTAGGTTTTAGTGATATTTAAATATTAGAGGTAGGGTACCTAGGTAAAGTAGGTTTATGGATAGTTGTTTTTTCCGTTCTATATTGCACCTTTATTCATTAGGCTTAGCTTATTTTGGTTTTACTGAACCTTAAGTTAGCGTGTATTATAAATCAATTCTAGTCACGGTTTTGTAGGGTCAGACATTCTTGAAAATTCTTATATAGGTACCTACGTTTGTAACAGGTTAATTCTTTGAACCCATAGACCACCTTAAAAATCCTGTCATTTAATTTAGATTCAACTGCATGTGAATATACAATTAGGCTTTCATTTGTAATTAGGCTTTTAAGTACTACATTGAAAAAAAGATTTTTTATTCTCTCTTCCTAGTAGTTAATTTGGTATTGTTCGTTATGTTAAACGTCACTAAGTATTTATTTTGTTAAAGCAGTTAGCCCAGGATTGATGGTACATTTTGTCCCAGTTATAAATACTCGTAAATGGCCAAGGCTACAATCTGATTAAACTTGGTTTAAGATAAACAGTGGGATTAAGCAATCCAATCGGCTGAAATGTGTAAAATCAACTTATTAGATTGCTTATACTTATGGTGGATTTCACCAATGACTTAATGAGAGATATGGGAGAATTTTCAAACATCCAAAATGGAGTTTTTAAAGTTTTTAAGAATTTTCAAACATCCCAAATGGAATTTTTAAAAAACTCCCATTAGTTTAAAAAATTCTCCCTTTAGTGAAATCTCTCATCAAGTCATTGGTGAAATCCACCATTAGTCAACTAGGGTAAATTAAACCAACTTTAAACTCAAATTGTGGTCCCAGTCCTAAGGAAAGTAAAGAAGAGTGTCCCTGCTCACTTGTTTACAAATAGTTCCACTATTCTGGAAACAGGTTACTATGTCAAGTAACATGATAAAGAATGATAGGTATGTACTATGTTTTCACTTAACAAATATATATGTTGACATATATATTTGTCAAGTGAAAACATAGTACATACCTATCATTCTTAATAGTTCCACTATTATTTGGCCTGTAGCATTGTAGCATCCCTGTTGTATCACCCCTCTAGATGTATTACGCCGACCACTCACGTTCAAACTGTCAGACAGACTCTGTCAGACCGCCGGGACGTGTGTGTTGAAAATGCTTCTGACTCAGACGGTCTGAAAACTGAAGCCCGTAGCACATTGGAAGCGTAGACGGCGACTTTAAGTAGCGCTGCAAAACCAAACCTATGAAAATGACCTAACCTTCATAAACTCTTTATCATTTTCGTAGGTTTGGTTTTGCAAGCGATTACGCGCTACTAAAAGTCTCGCGAGTCTGAAGTTGGGACCTTTTTTTGCCACACACCTTCCGGTAGACGGTTAGGTTGTATTTTTTACGGAGAACTTGTGTGTTCTCCCACACAAGTTTTCAGACTGTCTGAAAACTGAAGTTGGAAGCTTTTCCTAACACAAACCTTCCATTGGTCAACCTAGATTTGTCCAACAATCGAAAACGTGAGTGACCGGCCTTACCAAAACCTATTTGCTCATATGAATGTACAAGTTATATTAACCATTCTCCTTTGCCTTATCCCATTTCTATCGAACATCGAACTGTTTGGATAATCATTTGACTAAAGTACCTACCTACTTACTCCATGCATACCGTAGCTTTACCTCGTCACAACATATTCAGTAGAGAAGCCTTTTAGTTTAAGCTGGGCCCGGGGCCCTCTGCCCCGTCTAAATACGGCCCTGCCTACAATAGCTATAACTGCTATAAGTATGTAGATGTTATAGGAAAACTCTATGACAACAATTAGGCATCTATTACAACTTATTGTTTATTCACATGCTAGGCCATCTATTAGCAGACACAATCCCAACGTAATCGTGCATGTCTTAGGTGTAGATTTTGACTCATTAACATACACGTACAGAGAAATAGAGTTGTGTTTTAATTTGCGTGATTTTTAAACTGGTGTCGTTAGTTACAGAGCTCACAGAGCTGATTCCGGGTCATATTCTTTTTTGAGAGAAAATTCTTCTTATCCATCTTGAGAGGCTTCTTATTCATCATTCTTCTTATTCACCTTGGGATATATCTTCGAAATATCAAAAATGTCTACATAAAATCCCTAGAACTATTGATAAATATGTGTAATCCAGTTAGCAATTTTGTCTCGAGTTAAACTATATTTCATGTTCTATCCAGCTGCTTTTATTCTCAGAGAGGACATTTAACTTATTCTATTTTCTATTACAATTTTATTCCATTTTCTCTCCCTTCGGGTAAATACATATTTGTTTTCGTTTTGTTGAACAAGAACAATAGATGGAGAGAAGATACTAGCTTGTTGAAGTTTGTACATCATTTCTATTCAGGCAGAAGCTGGAAATGAGAATGTAGGTATACCTATCTACTTAATGTACCTACCTATGTACTGGTATAGAGAAACAAGAAACAAACAATAGATCTGTGGTTCGTATTCAGGGTGAAAGATAACGTAGAAACACACTATTATCACGTCACGCCACGTCACGTGAGCTCATGGGGAGCCAGAAAGATATAGGAATGTAGTTAAGAGTTTTCCCTCATAATATTGTAGGTAATTTCGTTCCAGATAGCGACACTGCCCTCACCCCTCACGTCACGTGATAGTAATGTTGTTGTTTACTAATGCAAAGGAATTGATTATTATGTCATTTTCCTAAGGGGTGATAGTAATGTAGCTGTCCTGAACGAAATCACCTACATCTGACTCCCCATGAGCTCACGTGATGTGATGATACCTAGTGTGTTTCAACCTATAGAAGAAACAGTGCAGCGTAGGAATACATATACCTACCGGGTACTTGGTACCTGATACCTGAGGTGTATTTTTCTTTTGGAAACTGGGACGATTTCCCCTCTTGAAAGATTAACCATTTGTGAAAGTTCTTTTTTGATTTCGGGAAGATAAAACCATAGCAGTTACAGTTCCCTCATTCTAACCTCTTAAAAAAAAAGTTATTGGCCCGCTCTAATATGGAATGTTGCTTTCAGGCTTTAGGGTCGCTGGGCGGAGCCTAGATAAATTAGGAGTAAGAAAGGAAGAAAAATTTGGATGAAAAGGACTAAAATAGGTAGAAGGAATGAGCGAGAGAAAGACGGAAAGATAGAAGGAATAGAGAGTGAAGAAGAAGAAAAAGAAGGGATTCTCCTTCTCCAATCACTTCACATCATCTTTCCTGACACTCCACTCCCCTCCTTTCTATTCCCTTTTCATTCTATCCTTCTATTCCACTACATTCCTCTCCCTTCACTCCTTCAGCACTCCCCCCGCACTTCAGTTCTATCTTTTTCACTGACACTCCTCTTACACTCCCTTGCATTTTTATACTTTTCTCTACTCCCCCTCTTCTTTTCTCCTTCTCCAATCACTTCATATCATCTTCCCCTGACACTCCCCTTCACTCCTTCAACACTCCTCCTCTCCTTCCAGTCCCATCTTTTTCACAGACACTTTACTGTATCTATTCTCCCTCTTTTTCTTCTTCTTCACTCCTTCAGCACTCCCCCCGCACTTCAGTCCTATCTTTTTCTCTGACACTTCACTGTTCTCTTCTCTCCGTTCACTCCTCCACTACTCCCACTCACTGCCAACATTTGAAGACCTCTTGATTATTAAAAACAGATAAACAAAATACAGTCGAACCTGGATAAACGAGAATCCAAGGGACCAGCTCATTTTTTGGTTTATTCAAGCGAAAGGAAACGTTTCAATGCAATATCTCTAGTAGATCCTACCGCGGGTTGTTGCTCCTTGAAAGGCAAGCACACATTGTAACAACCGTCGGGTAAAAAAAAAAAACTAGTATAGCTCCGCTATACTGTAGTAATAGAAAGTAAAAAAAAAGTTATTGGCCCGCTCTAAGTAATATGGAATGTTGCTTTCAGGCTTTAGGGTAGCTGGGCGGAGCCTAGATAAATTAGGAGTAAGAAAGGAAGAAAAGGACTAAAATAGGTAGAAGGAATGAGCGAGAGAAAGACGAAAAAATAGAAGGAATAGAGAGTGAGGAAGAAGAAAAAGAAAGGATGAAGAGAGAGAATTCTGCCTTGTAAGCGCTAGGCCGCGGGTTCGATTCCCGCCCGGGGCGGATTTTATCTTGATGGGATAATGTTCGTTCTTGGAACGGCTGGCTTTCTTTGGGAGGGAGATAGCAATACTGATATGGAATACAATGTGTCTCACAACTGTCAATTTGGCAAATGAAAAATTCCTACCTCTTTTTTTTTTCGCATACTGATGAGAAAGAGAAGTGGAGGGAGGGGATTGAGATAGACAGAGGAGGGAGGGGGGAGGGAGAGAGATAAAAAAAATGTAATGGAATACAATGTATCAAACAATATTAAATTTCTGTACATTTCTCTCTCTCTCTCCCTCTTTCTGTCCTCTCTCCTTTCGTTCTCTCGCTTTCCTCTTTCTTTTCGCCCAATCTTTCTCTCACTTTCACACAAGATCGCTCTCTCTCCCCTCCTCTTTTTCATCTCATTGCCCTCTCTCTCCACTCTTTCCCAGGCTTATTATTTTTCACGTTTTATTTTTAACTTCCTCATTTCATAGTATACCTACAGCTTCGCTATACCTTACTTATTGTAATACCTAGATAATAGAAAGTAAAAACTGACAATTTTGGTAAAAACTGACCTAATGCGTTCTGTATCTTGGTTGAGTGTCTCTGTATGAGAAAAGCTTCAATATTTCAAAACATATCGGATGCAAATCGGGCATAATTTCCCCCTGCTTACTTACATGCTTTTTAAAATTCAGCTCAAGTAAGTAGGTATTATTAGGTTTTTAGTAGATAGCTAGGTATATATATGCACCTATAAGTAAGTTATCGAAACTACATACATATATTTCAAATATTTAAATGGTGATATTATTGCATAAATAAGTCGTACCTAAATTATTTATGTTTATACTTATACTTTATTACACTGGAGGCTTTTACAAAGAGTGCGTGAATTGATTACCATATTACATATTACCAAGCTTGGGACGAGGTATACCTACTTGAAAGGAATCGATTTCCATATTGGGGAGATTTCCATTTTACATACATGGGACTTGAGAAGGGAAAAGCTTAGGGAGAAAAAAGTACAGTCGAACCTGGATATAAGAGAATCGAGGGGACCACCGTTTTAGCATCAGTCAATAGGATAAGAAAAGTCGTGTGATGTGCACACCAGATTTTCTTTTTCTCTTATTTCCAGGTTTCCACTTTATCCAGTTTCTTTTACTATCGAGGTTCAGCTTGGTGATTTTCTCTTACTTATAGGTATCCCAGGTTTTTGGCTCAAAAATGAACAAGGGCCCAGAAAATTTTCTCTTACGTATATCTAGGATTCTCGTATAACCAGTTCTCTTACATCACAGGTTTTTGGCTAAAAAAGAAAAAAAAAAAAGGAAGGGCCCAGAATATTTTCTCATATCTAGGATTCTCTTATATCCAGGTTCGACTGAATTCAGAAAGATATTCACCAGCGCATGGCGTGAAGTATGGCTTGGTGAATTTCTGCTTTGCATATTCACCACAGGGTCTACAGGTTTACACATGGCTGATAACAATGGATATTGAATATTGAACAAGATTTCTGCTGAGACCAAAAGGGTGAATCGATGTTCTTTTTGAACATTCGTATAGTTTTTCGCACCCATTCCACATGGCTGACAACAATGGATATTAAACAAGATTTCTGCTGGGACCAAGGGTGAATCTCTCTCTCTCCCTCTCTTTTGCTCGCTTTTCCTTTCTTCATTTCTTTCTTTCTCCCTTCCTCTCCGTTCTTCTCTGGCTGGTTTTTTTCCTCTCTCTTTCTACTTAGCTCTTTCTCCCCAACACTCTCCTCTCTTTTTATTTCTCTCTCCCTCTCTTTCTCATTTTCTTTCTCTCTCAGCTAGCTAAGGGTATTATTTCTCAGTTAAAACCTACCTTCTCCCCCCCATCATCGTCCCTTCTCTTGTCCCATTTCTCAGCTAAGAAGACTCTCCTCTATCACCTCTTCCCTCTCTCCTTCCCTTCTCCTCCTTCTCCTCTTTTCCCTTTTTAGTTACCCTCTTTCCCCTCTCTTCCTCCTACCTCTCCGGAGGGAGAGAGATAGAAATATGTGTCGCTCGTAGCTTTGTTGAGCTTAGATCTCTTGGTCTTGTATTCATTCTTTTGTCCTACATCCAGACATCCTCCAAACTCAACCCTTTCCCTACTCAACTTCATCACGTGTTATATACAGGGTGAACATCATCTCGTATAATATGTACCTACATACAGGGTGACAACGTTAAAATCCGGCCCTTATTTTCTGTTCTAAACTTTTGTTATATTATGTTATTTCATTTTATTTTTTTTTTCTAAATAATGTCCAAAGGACTTTTATTTATTAATACAATCTAGTTACAAACTAATAAGTATTTTTATTCTAATCTTAAATTACTAAAGGGATCTAAAACTAACTTTTGTACATGGACCCAAGTAGATTATGTTATTAAATTCATAAAATAAACGAGACCTTGATTAGACTGCTGGGGTAAATGGACTTTTCAGTCTCATTCGAGCAGGATATACAAGGTAAGTATATTCTATTCTTATGTCCGCCAGGCTGCGATTCACACTCAGACCGTCTGAGAGTTCTATAGGGTCGCAAGCTTTTTCCGCCCCACGTTCAGATTGTCTGATAGACCCAGGTCTTTGTTCAGTGAGATCTCTCTTGCGATTCTATAAACCCTTTAGGCTAAAAAACGGAGCAGCGGAGAGCAAAGTGCATAGAGCTTCGGGCTGGTAAAGGGAAGGAATGATGGAGAGAAGCGACGATTTCAAACCGCATAGAACTGAGGGCAAAAGTCTCGGAGACCATTCAGTTTTTGTCTTCCATTCATTTTAAAATAGACCTTAACAATAGTTAGACTGTCAAAAAAAGCCAGCCTAGTTAGCTTGGTTGGTAGTGCGTCTGCCTTGTAAGCGCTAGGCCGCGGGTTCGATTCCCGCCCGGGGCGGATTTTATCCTGATGGGATAATGTTCGTTCTCGGAACGGCTGGCTTTCTCCTATCCTGTCTTCCTTCTCTCTTCGATTTCGGGATGATAAGACCATAGCAGTTACAGTTCCCTCTGTCAAACCTCTTAAAAAAAGTCTCGGAGGAAAGAAAGCTTTGTCTTTTGCTCTCCGCTCTACTCTGTCAGTCTTACAAAATATGTGGGTCACTCTGGAGTGAAAGGACGGGGGGAGAAGGTCCGAAATGTTGAAATGCTTGGGGAAATTCTTCAAAGTTTAAAATATTTTCCCGTCCTTAATTTTCCTCTCTGCTTCCTCTTCCAGCCTCCTTTCTTTCATCTCCTTTATCATATTCTACTCTTTTCCTCTTTCTCCTTCTCCTCCTCCTCCTCTTCTAGCCTCCTTTCTTTCATCGCCTTTATCATTCCATTCTCTCCCATTCTTCTTCTTCTCCTCTTCTTTCTCCTTCTCCCTTCTTCATCCTCCTCCTTTATCATTCCACACTCTTCCTCTTTCTCCTCCTCCTCTTCTAGCCTCCTTCCCATTCTCTCTCGCATCTCTGCCTTTATATTTTTACTCTCCCTCTCCTGCTACTTCTCCTCTTCTTATTCATCCTTCTCCTTCTCTTATCTTATCTTTGTTCTTCCCCTTTTTCTTCCTCTCCCTCCTTCAACAATTTCTACTATTCCCCCTCCTCCCATCGCGTGTCCTTTTGTCATTTTTCGCTCTCATTCTGTCTTCTTTGTAATCTTTTTTCTCTGTGTATATCTCTCTCTCTCTCTCTCTCTCTCTCTCTCTCTCTCTCTCTCTCTCTCTCTCTCTCTCTCTCTCTCTCTCTCTTTTTTCTCGTGTCATTGCTAGCGTGTCAAAAAATGTAGATAGGAGAGATGGGGAAATGCAAGATACTGATACTGAATGAGACAACAGGTACTTACAATATGTACTTATTTGAATTGAATGTAATTATAAGGTAGAGAGAGAGAGAAAGAGTTCAAAGAGTAGAAATAAGAAAGACATGGTCCTGTGAAATGAGAACTTATGTCTCAAATCAATACACACAAGGGATCAAGCAATCTGATTGGCTTGATTGGCTGATTTTTATTATTTTTTTTTTTAGTTACAAATCAGATTGCTAATCTCAGATTAAAATTACTTTCCGGACCCGGCCATGATTAGTAAAAAAAAAAAAAAAAATTTGCTGTATTATCCGGAATTTTGCTCTCTCTCTCTCACTCTCCACATAGGATTATCTCATTATTTCCTTCTCTCACTCACTCCAAGACTCCAATTCAACAAGTCATACACGTGTATAACATAAAATAAAAAAAAACCTAAGCGAGAAGATCCTTTGGGACCAATGTCAAGAGTTTGTTTAGCCATGTGTGAGAGAGAAAGTGAGATTGCTTTCATTTCCCTTTGATGTCAGCATTTTTTTTTTTTTTTTGCCTGTTTTCTGTTTCACAACTTCCTTCTTTAAATCTTTAGTTAGGTACAACTTAAAAAAAAAAAAAATAAATAAATAAAAAATAAACCCGATTGCTACATACATATAAGAACTTTTTCAAGGCAAATGTTCAGAAAAGTTTCCCGGAAAAGTCTCTGATAAGATCTTGGTAAGGTTTCTCCAACTTTCATAATTGACGATCATTGGTCCAGGGATCGAAGCCACGATCTCCTGTACATAAATCAGCGAGTGGTGCTGATAGTACCATTTCACACCTCACACTCCATTCTATCATTAGGGTCACTGGAAGGTCAAGGGGGTTTCACACGATATTAATATTGTCCCTCCACGTAAATACTTAATACCTTAAATATGCTAATAATTACCTACCTTGGGTCATTAAAAACATAATTTATATACGACTCTGTAGCTTTTAGGTATTCTCCAGGAAAGGGTTGCCATATTTATTTATTTTTAATTGTTTAAAAGCACCTTCCTGTATAGAGATTTATTTTATTTCCAACACAGTTCTTATAGTCCTGTTCATAGCCCTGGCATTACTGGCAGTTTCCTTGTGTTTTGTTACAAATATTTAGGTCATACCTACTCGTAAGTACAGTGCAAAAATAACATCGGGAAAAATGTTTCTTTCAAACCTATACCTACTTACTTTTAACTTGCTGTAACCAGAAACGCGGGGATACATGTAGACTTGCATTTTTTGTCGATCGAACCCGGACCTTCTGCATGACAAACCATTTACCACTCGACTAGAGGTAGAAACACTACCCTCATGTCACATCAGCTCACACGACGTGAGTGCAGTGTGTTTCTACCTTAACTGTGATCTCATGCATTTCTATTTATCCCATTCACAAGCACATACCTTACCTGTTCAAGTTGCAATAGACAAAAAAGTTCAAGTAGGTGGGTACTTAATTCAACACTTTTGATTGTTTAGTTCGTGAACATGATTTGGGAGGCACTTTGGGCAATAAAATGAATAAAGGGGTCAGGTGGTCAGTCTGTTTGCTATTTATTGGAGGGAAAAAATGAAGGTACAAATACCTTTGCTGATGGTGGAAAAAAAGAGTTTTCCTGACTATTTACTGTTTAGGTACTTAAATTCATCGATTTTATTTAGAATTGTAGAATATACAGTTGGAATTTCGTTTTTAGTATACGTAGGTAGGTACTTACCTACTTAGGTAGTTTTCTATTTTTATCTATCTGGATATTCTCGATGTTTTTTTTTTATTGTTTAATTCTTTAATTGCATCAAAATGAGCACAGGGAGAGGTTTTTCCCGTGTTCGTAAGATAGGTAAACGGGGGGGAGAGATTATTTTGCTCGTTGGCAAATGGCAGGGTCCAATGTATTTTTGTCTCTCTCCCTCCCTCACACTCCCTTTCCTATCTCTCTCTTCTCCCTCCTTCTTTATTCCTTCTCTTCCTCCTTCATCCCTCTTTGTGTTCCCATTACTTATATTCCCCCATTTATTGTCTCTCTCACTCACTCCCTCCTTTGTCTTTCTCTCTCCCTCTCTTTCCTTTCCTCCCTCTCTTTCCCAGTAAACTTCGTTCTTACCCAACAAGTTTCTACTTACTTTATTCTCAGCTATTTTGTTCTCTCCCTTATTGTTTTCTCTCTCTCTCTCTCTCTCTCTCTCTCCTTTTTTCTCATCTCGTTTATCAAAGTCCAACAACGTTTTACTTAACCTTTTCTATTATTTACCGTATAATGATAATGCTGATAATAATGGTTATAGTAATTATAACCTACAAAAATAATACAGGCATTTGTGAAACACTATACACTTCCTTGCATTTATACTTTCCTGTGCTCTCTCTCTTCTTCTCCTTCTCCAATCACTTCACATCATCTTTCCTGACACTCCCCTCCTTTCTTTTCCCTTTTCATTCTATCCTTCTATTCCATTACATTCTTCTCCCTTCACTCCTTCAGCACTCCCCCCGCACTTCAGTTCTATCTTTTTCACTGACACTTCTCTTACACTCCCTTGCATTTTTATACTTTTCTCTACTCCCCCTCTTCTTTTCTCCTTCTCCAACCACTTAATATCATCTTCCCCTGACACTCCCCTTCACTCCTTCAACACCCCTCCTCTCCTTCCAGTCCCATCTTTTTCACAGACACTTCACTGTATCTATTCTCCCTCTTCTTCTTCTTCTTCACTCCTTCAGCACTCCCCCCGCACTTCAGTCCTATCTTTTTCACTGACACTTCACTGTTCTCTTCTCTCCGTTCACTCCTCCACTACTCCCACTCACTGCCAACATTTGCAGACCTCTTGATGATGGCCTTTGTTATTAAATTTTGAATATAGGGAGGGGAAAACCTCATCAACCTAGAACGTATACCTTTTTTGCTTTTCAACACAATTGTGAAGGCGGTGATTTTTTTTTTGTGAGAGAGAGAAAGAGAGTGTTCAATTTTTTGAGAGAGATAGAGAAGGAGAGAGTCCAATTTTTTTAACGGTTTCTCGGGAGGGAGATAACCGAGGGAGAGAGAAAGAGAGAGTGTCCAATTTTTTCAACAATTTCTCGCTTGCCTTTTTTTTTGTTCCCTCCCCCTCCTTTTCATTTGCTTCCTTTCTCTCTCCCTCTCTCTTACTCTCTTTCTTCCTTTCCTCCTTCTCTCCCTCTCTCTTCCCCTCCTTCCCTTGATCTATCCCTCTCTCATCCCCCCTCCTCTTTCTTTCTTCTGTCTATTCTATAAAGTTAAAGTAAAGCAAAGCATCAACATTTTATTATTTTTTACTTGTTTTTACATTGACAGAAAAAAATAAGTAAAACAAGAGATGCTAAAAAAAAGAGCGGAAATTAAAAAAGAGAGAGAAAGACAACTTTGACAGAGAGGGAGGGGGGAAAGTGAAAGCGAAGGGAGAGAGAGAGTGAGAGACAGAGGGAAAGAAACAGACCGTTAGAAAAGAAGAAAATGGGAGAAAGAGAGAAAGAAGAGGAGAGAACTATATGAACATTTAAAAAAGTACTGAGTGAGAAAGAGAGAGGGAGAGGGAGAGAAGGTGTCGAGTGAAAGAGAGGAAAAATTAGAACTGTTTGAAAGAGAGAAAAATGGGAGAGAGACAGAAAGAAGAGGAAGAGGAGAGAAATATTTGAGAAGATCTAAACAAGCAGAGAGAACTGTTTGAAAGAGAGAAAAATGGGAGAGAGACAGAAAGAAGAGGAAGAGGAGAGAAATATTTGAGAAGATCTCCCCCTAAAGGGAATTTGGTCAGATATGTCCGTGTTTTAGTTAATCTGAGCACAAACTCGAAATTTGAAATGTTATTGCTATATACGAGTATAAAAAAATAAATGCAGTTTCTTTGTGTTATTATGTCACAACTTTGGTGCTCACTGCAGCATTGTAGGATTTTTCCAATATCTCAATAATCCTAAAATCCAATGTTTACCTACCATGCTGGCACCGGTCGCTATGCGCATTTATATGTAATAGCTACTCATTTTCCTCACGAGGCTGAGTGGGCCCCGCAACAGCCAGTCACGGAATCAATCATTAATTTGCATGATACAAATTTCTTGATTCCGCCGGGAATCTAACTCGGGTCTCCCGCGTGCAAGGCGAGCGCAGTGACCACTACGCCATGGGAGCTGACTATATACGATTATAACGTCAGTATTTTCACTCGTCACTAAGCTTAATAGTAAGAATAGGGGAAGAGATCCCTTTCCTGTCTCTCATAAATGAGAATTAAAAGGCGGATAAGGAGGAGAGGGGAGGGAAGAGATGAAAAAAGAGAGAGACTCCCAAAAGTCTTCCCTAAGTGTCGCCCCCGCACTAGTGCGCCACCGTCCTATCTATCCGCCACTGATATCAACCTCAACCAAATCAGCAGCACTACCAGTAGTCCGGATAATATCAATACTCTCATGATGGATTCTACTCCAGACCGGTAAGTCAGCATCAGTATCTCAATCAAATCAGCAGAACTACTAGTAGTCCGGATAATATCAATACTCTCATGATGGATTCTACTCCAGACCGGTAAGTCAGCATCAGTATCTCAATCAAATCAGCAGAACTACTAATAGTCCGGATAATATCAATACTCTCATGATGGATTCTACTCCAGACCGGTAAGTCAACATCAGTTTCTCAATCAAATCAGCAGAACTACTTAGAACTATGGCTGAAAAGTATGGAATTTAAGCGAAATTACATAATATGTACATAACTACATATACTCGTATGATGGTTTCGGAAAAAGGGCAGAAACTGCGGTTAGAACTTCTCCCTACTTTACTGGTAACTGGGAATTGGGAATATTAAAGCCGGGATATAGGAATTGAAATCTAAGATACATTTCCCTTGTATTCTGTCTTTAACATTATCACTGAATCTTCTCCATTTTATTACGAAACTCGTACTTCCATCTTATCGATACAAGAACGTCTTTACTGGTAACTGGGAATTGGGAATATTAAAGCCGGGATATAGGAATTGAAATCTAAGATACATTTCCCTTGTATTCTGTCTTTAATATTATCACTGAATCTTCTCCATTTTATTACGAAACTCGTACTTCCATCTTATCGATACAAGAACATCGCAGCAAGATACTTTCTGTCAGTTTTCACAGACTTGAGAATAACTTGAGATCTCCCCCACGCAAAATATCTCCCCCTATTTCATTTCCCTCTGATCTCCCCCCAATAGAAAATATCCCCTCTTTATTCCCTCCTCAACTCTCTTCTTTTCTCCCTTTTCGAGCTTGTTCCTACCTACCCCTTCCTCCTGTTTCTGCATCCTTGCTCCTTGTTTTGCACCCCTGTCTTTTTCCCCTCACTAGTTTTGGTCCCCCTTTTTACTTTCCTTATCCTATAGGAAGGAAAGTAATGTAATCGGGTCAAATTTTCGATGGTCAGTTTTTAGTGAAAACACGTTTTGAGGTCCCTAGAACCTAAATCCAAAGTTTTAGCCATTTGGTCCGTGTGTGTGTCTGTCTGTAAACAAAATATCTCGAGAACGGTAAGAGCTAGAGACTAGAGATATTGTAAAAGTTTGGTTATAAGAACAAGAACACCCAAAATAAGCATCATTCAATAGGATGAGGAAAGTCGTGTGATGTTCACACCAGATTTTTTCTGTACTATTCTTCCCTCTTCTCTTCCTCCCTTCTCTTCCTGTGACCCTTCTCCTCTTCAGCTTTTTTTCAAGTACCTCCTTCTATGTCGGAATCCCTCTCTCTCTTCCTCACACATTCTTTGTCTCCCTCATTGTTTCATTTTGTCCCATTGAATATCGGGAATACTTTTCTCTCTTTTCTTTTCCTCTTTTTTTTTCATGCCACCTCCTTTCTTCTTCTCCTCCTTTTTGCTCATTTCTCCTCTCCCCCTTGCCCCCTCCTCTCACTTCTGTTACGTCACCTTATCTTTCTCTTCCGTGTCTCCTTTTCTCTTTCAAAGTTTCGATATTTGTCTCTCGCTCCCTTCTTCTATCTTCTCTTGCCTCTTCCGCATGTCTCTTATCTCTTTCCAAGAGAGATGGGAGGGAAGGAGGGAGGGAGAGAGGGAGAGAGAGAGGGAGAGAGAGAGAGAGAGAGAGAGAGAAAGGGGGAAGGAGAGAGAGAGATAGAATGAGGGGTTTTTAGGGAGCGAGAGAAGAGAGAGGGGAGGGAGAGAGAAAGCCGAATTGCAAATTGTTTTTAAAACAAAAGTTTACTTTATTCTACTCCCTCTCCTCTCCTCTCCTCCTCCCCCCTATCTCTCTCTCTCTCTCTCCTGTCGCTCTTTTTTCTGCCATAAAAAAGTTGTCTTTACTTTTCCTCTAATATCGTTCTCTCTCCCTCCCACACACACACTCTCCCTCCCTCCCCTTTCCTTTCTCTCTCTCTCTCTCGCTCTCTCTCTCGCTCTCTCTCTCTCTCCTGTCGTCGCTCTTTTTTCTGCCATAAAAAAGTTGTCTTTACTTTTCCTCTAATATCGTTCTCTCTCCCTCCCGCACACACACTCTCCCTCCCTCCCCTTTCCTTTCCCTCCCTCTCTCTCTCTCTCACTCACTCTCACCTGGGTTTTCCTATCTAACATGTCTGACGATAAACTTTTCCTCCATCTATCTCTTTCCCTCTCGCTCCGTCTCTGTCTCTCATTATTTTCTTTCTCCCTCTTTCTCTATTATTCTTCAAGACAGTAATTTTCCTTTAAACTTGGAGTCATTTATAACAGTCCGCGAAGAAAAAAACAGGACAAATCCTACAGGATTAACTCGTAGCGAAGTTGTAGTTTATGGGCCGTATGGCCTCGTACTAAGCCAGACGCAGCCATGATGCGCTGCTAAAGTCGACCGGCCAGCTCTGAAATTTGAATAGTCAACTATGAAGGTCCTATTTGTGGGCTCTTGAAGTTGAACGTAACGGCTTTGAGTGAGGAGGAACCTCTTCTAATAGGTACCTTACATGATCATTAGTAATGTCATTACTAATGATGGAATTCCGGATTTTCTGATTTTTCATAATCATTGCTTGGAAATAATGACATTACTAATGATTGTGTAAGGTACCCATAAGCATCCAATAATCGTATATTAGTCACTTTGCGCCATCTAATCCATCTATGTATGGATCATTGGATCTCCCATTTGTGGATCTTTCATCTGGATCTTCTTGTGAGAATTCCACCAAGACTGTATTAAGACCAAGAGAATCGTTTTTGAAAGAAACCCCTTTATGTACCCATTTGATCAGACACCCAAATGTTGCAGGTTGCAGGTCGAAAATTGGAAATGTTGAACATGAAACGTATTGTGTTGCTGGTGGACATTTTAATTCTGAAAGTTGTTAATCGCAAAAATTGTTTCAATGCCTCTGCCATCTGCTCTTTCTCCTCCTCTTAACAAAAGAGTGAGGGGAAAAAAGGAAGAGAGAGAAAGAATGAGGGATGGAGGGAGGAATGAGGGCAACAGCGGAGGTCTTATCGTCTCGGAATTAAAGAGCCCAAACTCCCAAAGATATATATAGTTTTGTAAGATGTCCAAAAATTTCACAATTTTTTTAAATAGATTTTATAGAGGGCAACAGCGGAGATCTTATTGTCTTGAATTTAAAGAGAGGTAAGAGGACAGGAAGGAGAAAGCCACAGCCGTTCCGAGAACGAACCTTATCTGTAGTGGATAAACTTTGTTCTAAGAAGAGCCCCTTTTAAAATCAGCTTTTTTTTAGAATTTGGCCACAAGAATATATTTTCTTTATCCATCAATAAGAAAGAGGTTTGCAGAGGAAAAGCTCAAACTTTAGGAACTGCGCGCCTAGAAAAAAACTGCACGCAGATTCTGTGTCACCTCCACAAGTGAGGCAGGCGAGTGACACAGACAAGTGACACGTGCGGGTGCACTGCGTCGTAATGTGCGCGGTAGTATTGAATCTAATGGTTTACAAAAACTGCTTTGCTGTGCTGCGTGACTGTGCTGCGTAGCTGCGTCTCAATGTGCGCCGGGCCTTAAATGTTGAAGTAATGTATTGCAGTTCCAGGTCAAAAATTGGAAATGTTGATCATGATAAACGTATTGTGTTGCCGGTGGACATTTTAATTTTGAAAGTTGTTGATCGCAAAAATTGTTACAATACCTCTGCCATCTGGTCTTCCTCTTCCTTCTACTCTTTCTCCTCCTCTCACAAAAGAGGGGAAGAAGAGGAAGAAAAAGGGATGAAGAAGGAATGGAGAGAGAAGGAGGAGAAACAGGAAGAGAAGAGAAGAGGGAGTTGTTGCACAATATTTGAATGATTGAAATAGGCAAGAGCTTTGTTGTATTGTTTTTGTTTTTAATCTGGTATAGTGCAGGCGATGAGACTCAGGCCGATCGTGGGTGGTCCGAGGTTCGAATCCCAACCGAGGGATGAAATTTTATCGGAGATTGTGGGGGGCTCGGATCCCAACTGTTGGGAATTGGAAGATTGTTCTCTTGCTTTTAAACATGGATCTCTAATAATTTTCTTTTGTTTACATTCCGGATTAATAGGTTACACAAAATTTTATGACTTCACATGAACTCAAACCACAAACTTTTTGCAAACTTGGCCAAAGTTTTCACAGCCCTTGCGGGGATTCACAGCCCTTTTGATGGTAATTGTGTTGATGGTAAAAAGGCCTTGCTACTTGAATCATCGAGCCTGGTGTTTTAAATTAAAAGTTGTGATAACAGCAGATTTGACTGTCAAAACTATATTCATTACTATTTTCGATTCTACTGAAATATGCTCCGATGCTGATAAGGGCATTTTGAATGCATTGTTATTGATAAGCAACGGATTACTGTAGCATGTAGGTATCATATTGTTCAATTTCCATCTGTGAATGAACTACATACCTATATCAATGACACTCTGTAGGCGGAAAATGGATCGAATGAAGTAAGCTCCAAGTTTTACTAGATGATTTTTCCCCTAATGGCTGTAACAGTTTGTATGTGTTTTTGTTCGTCCCACAGAAACTATTCGTCCGTCCAGTTTTTGATGAAATTTGGCAAAATTTTCAACACTTTAAAGACATTTCTTAATTTTGAGCCCTAAATCAAAAGGACTCAACTATTCAGGTTGCTTCTGACATCCGAACCGAAATACCCTTGGTTATGAATGCATTGTTTTAGCTTCTTAACTACTAAACCCCTCTGGTAAAATCTAAACAAATGTGTGTTTCAGATGTGAATGATCACCATGAGTGGTCTGACGCTGAATCTTAACTTGGATACTCCGGATCGGATAAATGCCCTCTTCCCTAAGTGTCGCCCCCGCACTAGTGCGCCACCGTCCTATCTATCCGCCACTGATATCAACCTCAACCAAAGGGGAGGTAGAATTATCCCACCTGATCATGATTGATAATCATTTGTGGGGAT
Source organism: Diaphorina citri (assembly GCF_000475195.1). NCBI lineage: Eukaryota > Metazoa > Arthropoda > Insecta > Hemiptera > Psyllidae > Diaphorina > Diaphorina citri. Next base: position 127,078 of record NW_007377631.1, on the reverse strand, counting down.
TAAACTGTATATTAGGGATTTCCCTCCCTTCTCTTCTCTTCCTCCCTCTTCCTTGTTTCTGTATTCTTCCTCTTTATTTCCCTCTCCTCTCTCTCTCTTTCTCTCCCCCCCTCTGTCTCTCTCCCTCCCTCCCTGTTCTTCTTCCTCTCTCCCCTCTCGCCATCTCTCTATGTCTCCCTCTTCTTCTTCGCGCTTTTCTTCCCCCTCTTTTTGTCTCTTCCCCTTAGATTCTCTTTACTACAAAAAAAAGAACATTTTGTGTCTATACGATTCAGATGATGCCACGAACAAAATAAAGTAGGTAGGTAATTCAAGAGTAAATACCTATACACTAAACTTAAATAAAATCATACATACTTGGGTATACACTATAGTCACTATACATTGAGCGGTTGGGAAAATAAGAAGGAGGGAAAGAGTGGGGGGGGGGAGAAAGAGAAGTTAAATTAAAATTTTCTAATTTAAATTATTTCACTGGTGAAATTTAAATCTTACTTAATTGTAAGTAATTACTTTTTTTTAATGTTATCCTCTTACAGATTTAACACACATGAACACCCCTCAAGATGTACATTGTTTTTTTTTTTGGTACAACATTGCCAAAACTTTCTTATTCCTTTTCTGTCCACTTTGATTTGGCTCAAAATTTAGCTTAATACTTAAGAATCTAGTTCAAAATATGGGTATTGACTTTGTACTACTTGATTAGTTAGGTCTTTGATCCAGATTCCATGTGCACATTATTTTTTGGTGAACCAATTCACCAATTTTTTCACTTAAACATTGCCAAAACTTTCTTATTCCTTTTCTGTCCACTTTTAATTTGGCTCAAAATTTAGCTTATACTTCAGAATCTAGTTCAAAATATGGGTATTGACTTCGTACTACTTGATTAGGTAGGTCTTTGATCCAGATTCCATGAGCCCACATTATTTTTGGTGAACCAATTCACCAATTTTTTCACTTAGAAATTTACCGCTTCACCAATTTGAAAGACATTGATGGCCAGACCAGAAACCAGACCATGCCTTATAGAGACATAGAGAGGTATGGCATGCAAAATTCAGTGTGTTGAAAATTTCGCCGAAATACAGATCGTACAGGGTATTAGGAAAGTTATGATTAACATTTTAAACGGAAACAACCACAAAAATTCCATGTTTTAGCTATATTTTTTTTTCTTTTATTTTTTAGCACAGAAGCCATTCCTGAATTTTCAAGCTACAAAGAACGTACTATAACGAATACATGTTGTGTCGAGTGGGAGTGAATGTGTTTTCATTAGATTGGTAAGTTTTTTTTTCTTTTTTTTTTTGCCGCAAAGGCTACAGAAAATCAATATTGTTTTTCCTTTCATACACTCAAGTTTAATTTTCATTGTCAGAATGCAAGAGAGGGAGGGAGGAGGGTGGCAGAATGCAAGGGTAACTATTTTTTTAAAACCATTATATGTACGTAGTTACCGTATAACCCTAAAATAAACTTGCCCCCTAGACTCTTCTACTTCTCTCTCTCTCCCTCCCTCTCTCCGTCTCTCCCTCCAGGCCTTTTCTTCTTCAGCAAGAAGAAGAAGAAGAAGAAGAAGAAGAAGAAGAAGAAGAAGAAGAAAAAAAACGATGTTTGCCGGAGTCCAAAAACCAAAGTCTAAAAAACTTCTTGTTTTTGCCGATGGCAATGTGCTGATGGCAATTTGCTGATGACATTTTGCTGATGGCAATGTGTTGATGGCATTTTTCTGATAACAATATGCTGATGACAATTTACTGATGGCAATGTGCAAATGGCAATGTACGGCTGGCAATGTGCTGATGGCAATTTACTGATGGCAATTTGCTTTTGCTGATGGCACTTCAGAGACCTACTGATCAACACTGAACACCCTGTTACTTGACATAGTAACCCGTTTCCAGAAGACGGAAAAACCCGGTTGGGCTCTGTATTACGTATAGGCGGGGCGTTCGACACCAGACGAGGTCGAAAGTTGTTTTTCCTTTGAGTGTTGAGAATTTTTTGTTTTTTGAACATTTTGTTGTCAAATTTGAATAAAATACCTAGTGTGAACATCGAACTCTTTGATACACCCAGTACTTAGATTAGCTAACGTTATTAGGTAGTAAGGTATACAAGTTTATGTACATTTCTTGCGAAAACATAGCTACATATACATTACTTTAGGTAAATGAAATAGCAATAAATATGTACATATAGGTACATAACTTACATGAGGTATACATTAGCCAGCCAGTTCGGGTTCAGAACTGTCTATAGGTTCTGTAGAACCTAGAATCACTATTTTCTATGAGCGGTTAGTAGGGGATAAAAAAAAAACCCCTAGAGAGGATGGTTAGTAGTTCTTCCCCTATAGATTACATGAAGAGTACGCCACTGCTATTAAGTATTGAAGTTAGATAAGGAGAGTTTTTTTTTTTCTCTTCACAACTTACTGACAAACTTCTCTCTCTATTTTCCTCCCTCCCGCTTTCTCTTTCTCTCTCTCTTCGCATTTTCCATCATATTATTACTCCCTCATCTCTCTTTCTTTCCCTCCCGTTCTCTCTCTTTCTCTTTCCCTCCCGCTCTCTCTCTCTTTTCGCATTTTCCATCATATTATTACTCCCTCATCTCTCTTTCTTTCCCTCCCGTTCTCTCTCTTTCTCTTTCCCTCCCGCTCTCTCTCTCTTTTCGCATTTTCTATCATATTATTACTCCCGTTCTCACTCTTTCTCTTTCCCTCCGTTTTCTCTCTTTCTCTCTCCCTCCCGTTCTCTCTCGCCTTCTCTTTTTTTTCTTCTCTCTCCCTCTCCCCCCCCCTTCTTATCTCTTTTCCTACAAAATGTGAAATGCACTCTGGTGTGTTATACTTATTTATGTATTATGTTTCATACACCGCCTGGTGGAAGAAAATACATTTTCCTTTTTTTTAAGAAACCATTTTTTTACTCAGGTCCAGTGAACGACCGGGCTGATTGGAAAAGGCTGACGAAAAATGCCGACCCCGTTTGAACGGGAACATGGCAAAGCAAAAGAAGAAGAAGAATTATTATTTTTAATAGGTTTAATGTAACTATCTACCTACTGAAGTCTTTTCGTCTCAAAATCGAATAGAGGAGGAACACAGGATAGGAGAAAGTCAGCCTCTCTGATAGCAAACTTCATCTGTTGAAGATAACGTTATTATTAATTAGATTCATATTAGACACCCAAATTAGATAATGGCTTACCTTATTTTCTATTTGACTAGGGTTCTTAGTTTGATTTGACCAACTAAGAACCCTAGTCAAATAGAAAATAAGGTAAGCGAAGATAACGTTGGCCCTGAGCGGGATTCGAACCCGCGACCTCACGCTCACAAGGCGATCGCGCTACCGTCCAAGCTAAAGTCTCACTGTCAAATAGCATCCGTGTGACGTCAGAGTAGGTATAGCTGGATTTAGGTGGCTTTGACACCAAGCTGCAAGCTTGAGACTTTGAGTAGAGTGATTAATCAATTTTTGATCGCTAAAATCTCCATAAGAAATACACAGAGTGCAGAGACTGCGGGAGAGAAAAGTTCCGCTCTCGGAACTTAAAGGTGGGTCCATACGTAGTCGACGGTCGTCGATCGATGTTAATCGACGAGGTGAAACAATGTTGTCCAGGCAGTATGGACGGTTCAGTCGAAGTCAATCGACGGTCAATCAACTATGTGTGGACACAGCTTTAGAGTAACCTCCTATAAAAAAAATATATAGAAATTAATTATCCATATTGCTATCTATTTTCTATTATACGTACATAATAGATCTTTTCCCTCTTGATTTTCGTTTCTTCACAATATGGAAGTTTACTTTTTACAGAGTCTGACATTGATTCATCGTGTCATTTGAACGAAATTTTCACAAAACATTTTGTAACTTCTCCGGTGTTACAAAGTTCGAGTCCTATTTGTAATACATTGCCCTCCGTCCACTGTTTTATTATTTGTAGATTTAGTCAATTTGATGTTCTGTTATATGCCGATGAAAATGGTATGTTTCAGTTTTTAATAGGTGTGCAGCCTTTGTGTATGTAGTTATTTAAAAAAAATCATAATGCTTTGTAGTTGTCTTGTGAATTTTGGGGCAGAACACTCAACAATTACCTACTTCCCAATACATGTTTCATCTGTTTTCAAGTTATCTTGGGCCGAACATTATTGACCTGAGCCACGGCAGTGCGCCAGGCCAAGTTCCGTGTTGCGCCAGGCCAAGTTTCGACCTCATAAAAGCCCCGATGTTTTTTATCCCTCATTCTACTTCCAGTATTAGGTGCCTCTGTATTTTACAAATAGTATTACACTACACAATAATATGTAGCTAATAGGTCTTAATAGGCTATAAATTTTTACTTAATCTTCTATAAGTATACTTTATATTCAATTCAAAACAATTCTTATCTAATGATGCGAAATCATAATTATGATAATATCATTTAACTGATTTTACATACTAAGCATTTATTTTCCGTAGGTACGTCTCCAGTTGATGTTCTGTTATATGCCGATGAAAATGGTATGTTTCAGTTTTTAATAGGTGTGCAGCCTTTGTGTATGTAGTTATTTAAAAAAAAAAATAATAATAATGCTTTGTAGTTGTCTTGTGAATTTTGGGGCAGAACACTCAATAATTATGTACCTACTTCCCAATACATGTTTCATCTGTTTTCAAGTTATCTTGGGCCGAACATTATTGACCTGAGCCACGGCAGTGCGCCAGGCCAAGTTTCGACCTCATAAAAGCCCCGATGTTTTCTGTCCCTCATTCTACTTCCAGTATTAGGTGCCTCTGTATTTTACAAATAGTATTACACTACACAATAAAATGTAGCTAATAGGTCTTAATAGGCTATAATTTTTTACTTAATCTTCTATATAAGTATACTTTATATTCAATTCAAAACAATTCTTACATAACTATGAGAAATCATAACTGATTTTACATACTAAGCATTTATTTTACGTAGGTACATCCCAAACAAAAGCAAATTTTATAATATGCAGATTCGGATCGTCCATTATGCTCCATGATGGAATCCCAGTTTTTTTCTCCAATCACTTTTACAAAATAATATCTAACCGATTTATGAATTAATACCTATCACAATATCATTATATTTTTCGTAGTATCTTGACGCAGTGTCTAAACAAAAACACCTTTATTAAAGTTAAAGCACACCTTGTTTTCACAAGTTCACAAATGGATAAGTTATGTACCTATTTAATTAATTTACAAAATGTCAGCCGTTATCCCAGGAAAGTCATACGCAATAATTTAGGGGCTTCCATTTTACATAGAACCAACATGTTCCCAATTTTTTCTCTCTTATGGTAGATTTCACCAAAGACTTAATCAGAGGTTTCACTAATGGGGGAATTTTCAATGATCGAAACAGGAGTTTTTAAAAACTCCTTTTTGAATCACTAAAAACTCCTTTTTGGATTATTGAAAATTCTCCCATTAGTGAAATCTCTCATTAAGTCATTGGTGAAATCCTTCATTAGCCTGAGGTATGTATTAGGTACCTAGAATACCTACCTCTCTAACTCTATTCTCATTGTGTGTCTTTTTTGATACCCAAGGCTAAAAACGGAGTGGACCGGAGGGAAAAGAGTAGGTATAGAGCTTTCTGCTCTCGATTTTATGCTCTTTGTAAATGTAAATGCAGTTTCGGAGGAGAAGGAGGAGGAGGAGGAGAAGGAGGAGGAGGAGGAGAAGGAGGAGGAGAAGGAGGAGGAGGAGGAGGGTGAGTAGTAGGAGGAGGAGGGTGAGTAGTAGGAGGAGGAGAAGGAGGAGGAGGAGGAGGAAGAGGAGAAGAAGGAGAAGGAGGAGAAGAAGGAGAAGGAGGAGAAGGAGGAGAAGAAGGAGAAGGAGGAGAAGAAGGAGAAGGAGGAGAAGGAGGAGGAGGAGGAGAAGGAGGAGGAGGAGAAGGAGGAGCAGGAGGAAGAGAGAAAATAGCTAAAAATGGATTCAATTTTTTTCTTGGCAGGCAGCCTTTAAAACCTCGTTATAGCAAAAAATTATTCAATGCTTGAATTTTTTTTTAATTTTTTTCTTGAGACACTTGAGCTTTTACTTTTTACTATTTTTAAACCACTCATTTTTTTCGCTAGTAGGTATTTCAACGACCTCCTCAAGAGAATGAGTGCACTCAGAATGTGCTATGAGCCAACACCAGAGGAGATGTGTGGTCAAGGAGGTCAGCATGGAAGAAAAAAGACTCAAGCTTATCCCCCTAAAGGAGAAGGAGGAGCAGGAGGAAGAGAGAAAATAGCTAAAAATGGATTCAATTTTTTTCTTGGCAGGCAGCCTTTAAAACCTCGTTATAACAAAAAATTATTCAATACTTGAATTTTTTTTAATTTTCTTCTTGAGACACTTGAGCTTTTACTATTTTTAAACCACTCTTTTTTTTTCGCTAGTAGGTATTTCAACGACCTCCTCAAGATACTGAGTGCACCCAGAATGAGTTATGACTGTTATGAGCCAAGAACAGAGGAGATGTGTGGTGTGTGGTCAAGGAGGTTGCTTTTAAACATGTGGATCTCTAATAATTTTCTTTTGTTTAAATTCCGGATTAATTAGGTTACACAAAATTTTACGACTTGACATGAACTCGAACCACAAACTTTTTGCAAATTTGGCCAAAGTTTTCACAGCACTTGCGGGGATTCACAGCCCTTTTGATGGTAATTGTGTTGATGGTAAAAAGGCCTTGCTACTTTAATCATCGAGCCTGGTGTTTTAGATTAAAAGTTGTGATAACAGCAGATTTGACTGTCAAAACTATATTCATTACTATTTTCGATTCTACTGAAATATGCTCCGATGCTGATAAGGGCATTTTGAATGCATTGTTATTGATAAGCAATGGATTATACTGTAGCATGCAGGTATCATATTGTTCAATATCCATGTATATCAATGACACTGTGTAGGCGGAAAATGGAACGAATGAAGTAAGCTCCAAGTTTTACTAGATGATTTTTCCCCTAATGGCTGTAACAGTTTGTATGTGTTTTTGTTCGACCCACAGAAACTATTCGTCCGTCCAATTTTTGATGAAATTTGGCAAAATTTTCAACACTTTAAAGACGTTTCTTAATTTTGAGCCCAAAATTAAAGGGACTCAAGAACTCAAGGTTGCTTCTGACATCCGAACCGAAATACCCTTGGTTATGAATACATTGTCTTAGCTTCTTAACTACTAAACCCCTCTTTTTTTAATGTTATCCTCTTACAGATTTAACACACATGAACACCCCTCAAGATGTACATTGTTTTTTTTTTTGGTACAACATTGCCAAAACTTTCTTATTCCTTTTCTGTCCACTTTGATTTGGCTCAAAATTTAGCTTAATACTTAAGAATCTAGTTCAAAATATGGGTATTGACTTTGTACTACTTGATTAGTTAGGTCTTTGATCCAGATTCCATGTGCACATTATTTTTTGGTGAACCAATTCACCAATTTTTTCACTTAATAGAAATTTACCGCTTCACCAATTTGAAAGACATTGATGGCCAGACCAGAAACCAGACCATGCCTTATAGAGACATAGAGAGGTATGGCATGCAAAATTCAGTGTGTTGAAAATTTCGCCGAAATACAGATCGTACAGGGTGTTTAGGAAAGTAATGATTCAAAGTTTTAAATGGGAACCAACCAACCAACCTACCAACCAACTGCAATAAATTTCTGAAACTTGTCAAATTATGATTTTTTTTTGTCCAGATTCCAGGATTTTCAGAATTTTCAAGCTACAAAGAACAGACTATAGCAAATACCTACATGTAGTGTCGAGTGGGAGTGAATGTGTTTTCATTAAGTTTTTTTCATTTACTTTTTGCCGCAAAGGCTACAGAAAATCAATATTGTTTTTTCCTTCCATACACTCAAGTTTAATTTTCATTGTCAGAATGCAAGGGAGGGAGGAGGGTGGCAGAATGCAAGGGTAACTATTTTTTTTTAAAACCATTTTTTTTTTAAAACCGTACGTAGTTACTGTATAAGTATAACCCTAAAATAAACTTGCCCCCTACACACTTCTACTTTTACTTCTCTCTCTCTCCCTCCCTCTCTCCGTCTCTCCCTCCTTCCCTTTTCTTCTTCAGCAAGAAGAAGAAGGAAGAGGAGGAGAAGAAGAAGAAGAAGAAGAAGAAGGAGAAGAAGAAGAAGAAGAAGAAGAAAAAAAAAAAGATGTTTGCCGGAGTCCAAAAACCAAAGTCTAAAAAACTTCTTGTTTTTGCCGATGGCAGTGTGCTGATGGCAATTTGCTGATGACATTTTGCTGATGGCAATTTGCTGATGGCAATTTTGCTGATGCCATTGTGCTTATGGCATTTTGCTGATGGCAATGTGCTGATGGCAATGTGCTGATGGTAATTTACTGATGCCAATTTGCTTATGGCATTGTGCTGATGGCAATGTACGGATGGCAATTTGCTGATGGCAATTTACTTATGGCTATGTGCTGATGGCAATATGCTGATGGCAATGTGCTGAACACCCTGGTTGGGCTCTGTGTTACGTAGGCGGGGCGTTCGACTCCAGACAAGGTCAAAAGTTGTTTTTTTCTTTGAGTGTTGAGAATTTTTTGTTTGTTGAACATTTTGTTGTCAAATTTGAATAAAATACCTAGTACAAGATATGTGAACATCGAACTCTTTGATACACCCAGTACTTAGATTAGCTAACGTTATAGGTAGTAAGGTATACAAGTTTATGTACATTTCTTGCGAAAACATAGCTATACATGACTTTAGGTACCTATATGAAATAACAATAAATACATAGGTACATAACTTACATTAGGTATACATTAGATTACATAGGTATGGGTATAACGTATAACATAGATATTTGAAAAACCACACCACGAACACAGCATTAAAATTTATCCGTGAGGTTTAATGAAGAGAGATGGGAGGGAAGGAGGGAGGGAGAGAGGGAGAGAGAGAGGGAGAGAGAGAGAGAGAGAGAGAGAGAAAGGGGGAAGGAGAGAGAGAGATAGAATGAGGGGTTTTTAGGGAGCGAGAGAAGAGAGAGGGGAGGGAGAGAGAAAGCCGAATTGCAAATTGTTTTTAAAACAAAAGTTTACTTTATTCTACTCCCTCTCCTCTCCTCTCCTCCTCCCCCCTATCTCTCTCTCTCTCTCTCCTGTCGCTCTTTTTTCTGCCATAAAAAAGTTGTCTTTACTTTTCCTCTAATATCGTTCTCTCTCCCTCCCACACACACACTCTCCCTCCCTCCCCTTTCCTTTCCCTCTCCTTCCCTCTCTCTTTACTCCTCCCTCCCCTTCTCTCTCACTCTCACCTGGGTTTTCCTATCTAACATGTCTGACGATAAACTTTTCCTCCATCTATCTCTTTCCCTCTCGCTCCGTCTCTGTCTCTCATTATTTTCTTTCTCCCTCTTTCTCTATTATTCTTCAAGACAGTAATTTTCCTTTAAACTTGGAGTCATTTATAACAGTCCGCGAAGAAAAAAACAGGACAAATCCTACAGGATTAACTCGTAGCGAAGTTGTAGTTTATGGGCCGTATGGCCTCGTACTAAGCCAGACGCAGCCATGATGCGCTGCTAAAGTCGACCGGCCAGCTCTGAAATTTGAATAGTCAACTATGAAGGTCCTATTTGTGGGCTCTTGAAGTTGAACGTAACGGCTTTGAGTGAGGAGGAACCTCTTCTAATAGGTACCTTACATGATCATTAGTAATGTCATTACTAATGATGGAATTCCGGATTTTCTGATTTTTCATAATCATTGCTTGGAAATAATGACATTACTAATGATTGTGTAAGGTACCCATAAGCATCCAATAATCGTATATTAGTCACTTTGCGCCATCTAATCCATCTATGTATGGATCATTGGATCTCCCATTTGTGGATCTTTCATCTGGATCTTCTTGTGAGAATTCCACCAAGACTGTATTAAGACCAAGAGAATCGTTTTTGAAAGAAACCCCTTTATGTACCCATTTGATCAGACACCCAAATGTTGCAGGTTGCAGGTCGAAAATTGGAAATGTTGAACATGAAACGTATTGTGTTGCTGGTGGACATTTTAATTCTGAAAGTTGTTAATCGCAAAAATTGTTTCAATGCCTCTGCCATCTGCTCTTTCTCCTCCTCTTAACAAAAGAGTGAGGGGAAAAAAGGAAGAGAGAGAAAGAATGAGGGATGGAGGGAGGAAGAGGAGAAACAGGAAGAGAAGAGAAGAGGGAGTTGTTGCACAATATTTGAATGATTGAAATAGGCAAGAGCTTTGTTGTATTGTTTTTGTTTTTAATCTGGTATAGTGCAGGCGATGAGACTCCTAGGTGTTGGTACCTGTTACCTACGTATTTTAAAAAAGCTTTTTTTGTGTTTAAAGATGGCAAATTCTTTTTTAAATTTTATGTTGAGCCTCTCCAATCTCATCCCAGATCTGTTGCTTGTATCTGGTTCTCATCTAGTCTGTATCAGAGGTGTCGTACAGAACAGTTTTAACTTGCACTAATGCTATCAACTTCTCTTCAATGTTCTCCATTTTCAATTCACTCAAATAATAGGATTTTCAAGGGAAATCCAACTCTTCTTCATTCTCCTACTTTTTCAACCTCTTCTTTCTTCTCTTCCTCCTGTTCCTCTTCCTTTGTTACAATGTTGACATCTCTCTACTCTCCATTCTTCTATCTTAATTCCTCCTCCTCAATCTTCTCTTTTATTACTCCTTTTGCCTCTGCCTCTTCCACATTTTCTTCTTCTCTTTCTTTTTCTACTTCTTGTCCTTTCTCATCCCCTCTTCCGCGATCTCTTCCACCGCCTTCAGTTTTTTCCTCCATCTTGTCTCTGAGGAATAAATGACGTACATAGGTCGCGGCGAAGTAGTGGTGTGGGGTGAGATGTTCGAAAGGGGAAGCTTTAAACCCATATACAGAGTGCCGATCTACCTTTGGTCTTCGAATCCAGGTTGAATAATCACTAAAATCACATATTATGCTGGATTCTACTTTGAACTCGGGTCGATGAATTCGCGCGAGTTGTGCGTTCCACACGTCTGACTTTGACACAGAAATGAATTGCACTCTAGCGCTCGAAAATCGACGAGTCCTTTTGGAACTAACAGCCAGTTCGGGTTCAGAACTGTCTATAGGTTCTGTAGAACCTAGAATCACTATTTTCTATGAGCGGTTAGTAGGGGATAAAAAAAAAAAACCCTAGAGAGGAAGGTTAGTAGTTCTTCCCCTATAGATTACATGAAGAGTACGCCACTGCTATTAAGTATTGAAGTTAGATAAGGAGAGTTTTTTTCTCTTCACAACTTACTGACAAACTTCTCTAATGGTTTACAAAAACTGCTTTGCTGTGCTGCGTGACTGTGCTGCGTAGCTGCGTCTCAATGTGCGCCGGGCCTTAAATGTTGAAGTAATGTATTGCAGTTCCAGGTCAAAAATTGGAAATGTTGATCATGATAAACGTATTGTGTTGCCGGTGGACATTTTAATTTTGAAAGTTGTTGATCGCAAAAATTGTTACAATACCTCTGCCATCTGGTCTTCCTCTTCCTTCTACTCTTTCTCCTCCTCTCACAAAAGAGGGGAAGAAGAGGAAGAAAAAGGGATGAAGAAGGAATGGAGAGAGAAGGAGGAGAAACAGGAAGAGAAGAGAAGAGGGAGTTGTTGCACAATATTTGAATGATTGAAATAGGCAAGAGCTTTGTTGTATTGTTTTTGTTTTTAATCTGGTATAGTGCAGGCGATGAGACTCAGGCCGGTCGTGGGTGGTCCGAGGTTCAAATCCCAACCGAGGGATGAAATTTTTTCGGTGATGGTGAGGGGCCCAACTGATGGGAATTGGAAGATTGTTCTCTTGCTTTTAAACATGGATCTCTAATAATTTTCTTTTGTTTAGATTCCGGATTAATAGGTTACACAAAATTTTATGACTTGCCATGAACTCGAACCACAAACTTTTTGCAAATTTGGCCAAAGTTTTCACGGCCCTTGCGGGGATTCACAGCCCTTTTGATGGTGGTAAAAAGGCCTTGCTACTTTAATCATCGAGCCTGGTGCTTTAAATTAAAAGTTGTGATAACAGCAGATTTGACTGTCAAAACTATATTCATTACTATTTTCGATTCTACTGAAATATGCTCCGATGCTGATAAGGGCATTTTGAATGCATTGTTATTGATAAGCAATGGATTACTGTAGCATGTAGGTATCATATTGTTCAATATCCATCTATGAATGAACTACATAATAGGTATATCAATGACACTATGTAGGCGGAAAATGGAACGAATGAAGTAAGCTCCAAGTTTTACTAGATGATTTTTCTCCTAATGGCTGTAACAGTTTGTATGTGTTTTTGTTCGTCCCACAGAAACTATTCGTCCGTCCAATTTTCGATGAAATTTGGCAAAATTTTCAACACTTTAAAGACATTTCTTAATTTTGAGCCCTAAATTAAAAGGACTCAACTATTTAGGTTGCTTCTGACACGGCCATGCCTTTTCTACAAGTTTGGCCATGCCTCGGGATGAACTAGCGGGATTCCGGAGCGAAGCGACGGAATTCAGCTAGTACATTTATATGTGCGTGTTGTCTGGAGAATTGCGAGGCCTTTTACCCCCCCCAGACAGGATTGAAGTTTCCCCTCATAACAAATAACTATAAAACTCCCGCGTGTGTAGACGTTCAGGGGTGACCAAACTCAGGAAGTTTTCTAATTCGATTCAATTTCAGTTGTGACCAAACTCCCAAAGTTAGGGAGTTCTTGCACTCATCTGTTAAAAAAAATTTGACACTTTCTTAAGTAAGAGGTGTGTTAGGTCTTATCGTCTCGAAATTAAAGAGCCCAAACTCCCAAAGATATAGAGTTTTGTACTCATATGTCCAAAAATTTCACATTTTTTTTAAATAGATTTGATAGAGGGCAACAGCGGAGATCTTATTGTCTTGAATTTAAAGAGAGGTAAGAGGACAGGAAGGAGGGAGCCAGCCGTTCCGAGAACGAACCTTATCTGTAGTGGATAAGGATAAACTTTGTTCTAAGAAGAGCCCCTTTTAAAATCAGCTTTTTTTTAGAATTTGGCCACAAGAATATAATTATGTAGGTAGGTATTTTCTTTCCTTCAATAAGAAAGAGGTTTGCAGAGGAAAAGCTCAAACTTTAGGAATCATTGACCCTCCACACCACAGACTTCTACACTCAAATCTTTGCACTCTTCACACTTCGCTCGGAATATCGATATAACTTTGTCTGGAACATTAATCTATTCAACATACAATATGTATTTCCCCTTAGTCCTCCTCATTTATTTGAAACTTATGTCTCCTTACTTACCCCCCTAAATTCCCCTTGTACGATAAACTTATGTCTCTTTAGTCCGTCCTTCCTTTATTATTACAATAGTAATAAAAAGGTATAAGGGCCGGACTATTGTATTCGCTTCGGTGTCGTCTGTCTGTCACTCTGTCTGTTCCCATAGAAGGACTTATCCAAACCTGGTCGACCTAGATATCAAATTAAAGGTCTTTTTACCAGGAACACGAAAATGGTGGTGCAAATTTTGTCCAGCAAACCATAAAGCCAAAAAACCAAAAAAAACTGGTTTTTGGGGAATTTTTTTCACATTTTCTCACACAGATGAGCTTTGATCTTGAAATTTGTCGCGACGACCTATGAACTCAAAGCGAGAAAGTTTTAGATAACAGTTCACTCGATAATTTAAGACCGGTTTTAGCGTCACCTGTGTTAAGCTACGCCGAGAAAGGCCAATGAATGGATGGGTGACTTGAACATTATATTGGGAATAAAGGGAGAACGGGCTCTAGTCTTGATTTTAAATCATTACATGAAAGTAAAATTAAAAAATCAAATCAAGAATAATAATAATAAACTGAATATTAAACAAATCAGGTAGGTACATAGGTATTCTTTAACCACGATCGAATAAACTACGGGCTAAAAAATTCCCGGAGGGACGGGCCCAGCTTGTTTCTATATTTTTCCCCTGCCCTCATTTCATTTATGGTTGGTTTCACCAATGACGCCATGAGAGATTTCCCTAATGGGAGCATTTTAATGATCCAAAAAGGAGTTATTAAATTGAAATTTGGAGATTTAAATCGGTTAAATGAGTGTTTTTGAATAATTTTCAAACATTTTCAGCTCCTTTAAATCTAAAATGATCTATTTTAATGAATGAGTTTTGGGCAGTTAAAAACAGTCCCAATTGTGAAATTCCCGATTGATTTTGTGAAACTAACCATCAGAGTTCGCAGACTGCTACATTTACCATTTACCTATTTGGATTGCGTTCTAGTTTTCCTACTGGTACTATTGTATAAGTATTGTACTTGACTTACCTAACCTACTCAACTAACTCCCTACCTACATACATTCTTACATATCGCCTAGTGCTTACCTTCCAGCCTTCCACTCAAGAGTCTATTATTATTATTATTATTATTATTATGAGGTGAAAGCTATGACACACGTTTAGCTTAAAACTCCGAACACAAACCCACTCTGAGGTTAGCCCTAATAGCCCTAATAAGCCCACTTGCCGTAAGTTTCATCCGATTTCTTCCCGAATGTCCTGTAGGCAATGTAATTCAAATGAGAGTGTTCCCACTACACTACACACGACCGATTTTTTTTCCCGAACGACCGACAAGTGGGTCGTTTATACTAATCTACCTACGACACGAACAAAGTGTTTTACCATCAGTTAATGAAAGAAGGTAACCACCAAAATACCTACCACATATTACTTCTATCTAATGGTTTCTGCATTTGGAATACTCAGTACGAAACCTTACTTCTAATTCCCTCTGTTTGTTAAGTCTGGCGCTAAAGAAGGTAGGTATATAATATATGCTAGTAGGTACCACCTACCTGAAAATTAGGAAGGAAGGAGGGGTTTGAATTCCATATAAACATGCAAACTTTTTCTATACGTTTGTATGTAGGTTCATTATTTTTTGCATATTTTACACCACCCCTCCCCCTACTGTTTTTTCTATATTTTTTCCCCTGCCCTCATTTCATTTATGGTCGGTTTCACCAATGACTTAATGAGAGATTTCCCTAATGGGAGCATTTTAATGATCCAAAAAGGAGTTATTAAATTGGTACTGGGAGATTTAAATCAGTTAAATGAGTGTTTTTGAATAATTTTCAAACATTTTCAGCTCCTTTAAATCTAAAATGATCTATTTTTTTAATGAATGAGTTTTGGGCAGTTAAAAACAGTCCCGTTTGTGAAATTCCCGATTGATTTTGTGAAACCAACCATCACAGTTCGCAGACTGCTACATTTACCTATTTGGATTGCGTTCTAGATTTCCTACTGGTACTATTGTATAGGGTATTGTACTTGACTTACCTAACCTACTCAAAACTAACTCCCTACCTACATACATTCTTACATACCCTACTCCCTACCTACACCCTAACTTCACATTTGCCATCTTGACTTCATTTCCAAATATGGGGTTAATTCTATGCAGTCTACATCAGTTATATCTGTACCCTAGATATTGTATGCAGTGGGGTTTCATATGACTGTAATGTATAGTTGTTTGCTGTACAGGTTACTGTTTAGGTATACATATGTTTTTCCAAATACAATTAGGGTAATTCTAATAAGCTACATATTTTGACTATGTTTCCAAAGAGTAGGTTAATTGGTTAATTCTACATCTAGATCTACAGTCTACTGTCTACCCTAGTTATATCTGTGCCTCAGACATGGCATGTATTCGTAGTAAGTTGTATAGGACTTGTGTATTAGGTACTATATGTAATGGGGTTTGATATATTATTAGATATGTTATGTACCTATTTGTCTGTTATAGGTCTATACTTTCTTTTTCTTTATCCTCATTTTTTTCCATTCTCTCTTCCTCCCTCTTTTTATCACTCCTCCTTTCTCCCTCTTCCTATTTATCTCTTTATTATTTCTTACAATTCTTACACAATACGCATCACATCTTTCTCTTTTTCTTTCCATATTTCTCTCCTATACACACACATGTCTATGTTTGCTATTTCAACATAATATGTATATCAGTTATATCTGTACCCTAGATATTGTATGCAGTGGGGTTTCATATGACTGTAATGTATAGTTGTTTGCTGTACAGGTTACTGTTTTTAGGTATACATATGTTTTTCCAAATACAATTAGGTTAATTCTAATAAGCTACATATTTTGACTATGTTTCCAAAGACTAGGTTAATTGGTTAATTCTACAGTCTACTGTCGACCCTAGTTATATCTGTGCCTCAGACATGGCATGTATTTGTATTAGGTTGTATAGGACCTATTACTATGTAATGGGGTTTGATATTATTAGATGTGTTATGTACCTATTTGTCTGTTATAGGTCTATTCTTTCTTTTTCTTTATCCTCAATTTTTTCCATTCTCTCTTCCTCCCTCTTTTTATCACTTCCCCTTTCTCCTCGTCTTATTTATCTCTTTATTATTTCTTACACAATACGCATCACATCTTTCTCTCTTTTTCTCTCCATATTTCTCTCCTATAAACACACATGTTTATGTTTGCTGTTTCAACATAATAATATGTATCAACATTTTGCATTATTTATTCATTGTGTCGGTTTTGCACATATTTCTCCTTGCTTTTGTTTTTTGTTTGCTTTTTTTTCTCGTTTTTTTCCTCTCTCTGTTTTTGTTCTAGTTTGTTTTTTAACGTATGTTTTCCCATTTACAATCAGAGAATACCAATGTGTCTTCCCTCTCTCCCTCTCCCTCCTTTCCTTCTGGTTTCTCTCTCTCCCTCGTTGTTACTCCCTCCTATTCTCTCCCTCCCTCCTTCCCTTTTTCTCTCTCTCTCTTCCTCCTTCCCCTCTTCCATCTTTCTCTTCTACTTCCCCTCTCTTATTCTCTTCTCTCCCCTTCCCTTCTTTCTCCCTTTCCCTCTCCTTCTCTTCTTCGGTTTCTCCCTTCTTTGTACCGCCCTCCCTTTTTCTGGTTTCTCTCATGGCTTTCTGTTTCCGTATTTTCTCACCCTTCTTTTATTCTGTCTATACTTCCCATGTTTTGCCGTCTATACCTATCTATGGGTCTTGCTATCTATGGGTATAGGACTATAGTCATACTATGTTTTGCTGTCTATAGGTAGGTACTATGTTGTGCTGTCTAACCCTCCCTACAATGGGCATTATTTATTCATTGTGTCGGTTTTGCACATATTTCTCCTTGCTTTTGTTTTTTGTTTGCTTTTTTTTCTCGTTTTTTTCCTCTCTGTTTTTGTTCTAGTTTGTTTTTTAACGTATGTTTTCCCATTTACAATCAGAGAATACCAATGTGTCTTCCCTCTCTCCCTCTCCCTCCTTTCCTTCTGGTTTCTCTCTCTCTCTCCCTCCTTCCCTTTTATTCTCTCTCTCTTCCGTAGGTACGTCTCCAGCAAGTAGATGTGGATCGTCCGTACTCCATTTTTTTTTTTTTTTTTTCAACCACCCTTACACAGAAATGACCGATTTATGAATTAATAATACCTATCACAATATCATTACAATTTTCCGTAGTATCTTGACTTAGTGTATAATCAAAGCACCTTTATTAAAGCACATCTTGTTTCCACAAGTTCACAAATGGATAAGTATACATATTGTACCTATTTTTTAATTAATTTACAAAATGTCAGCCGTTATCCCAGGAAAGTCATACGCAATAATTTAGGGGCTTCCAATTTTTACATTAGAACCAACATGTTCCCAATTTTTTCTCTCTATTAGTCTGATGGTTGGTTTCACAAAAAAAAAAAAAAAAAAAAAAAAAAAAAAAAAAAAAAAAAACATT
>NW_007377631.1:21288-108692 GCF_000475195.1 Diaphorina citri | reverse complement strand
CATAATCCTGTTTGCTGTCTAATGTTATTTCGTTTTTAAGCATTTTGTTATCCTTTCTTTTTAAGAACAGGTTCCAAAGTTCCTTAATGATTAAAATTGTTTAGATTCTAGTAGGTTTTAGTGATATTTAAATATTAGAGGTAGGGTACCTAGGTAAAGTAGGTTTATGGATAGTTGTTTTTTCCGTTCTATATTGCACCTTTATTCATTAGGCTTAGCTTATTTTGGTTTTACTGAACCTTAAGTTAGCGTGTATTATAAATCAATTCTAGTCACGGTTTTGTAGGGTCAGACATTCTTGAAAATTCTTATATAGGTACGTTTGTAACAGGTTAATGCTTTGAACCCATAGACCACCTTAAAAATCCTGTCATTTAATTTAGATTCAACTGCATGTGAATATACAATTAGGCATTCATTTGTTATTGCAATCTACTGTTATGCTTTTAGGTACTACATTGAAAAAAGATTTTTTAATTTTTTTTAATCTCTCTTCCTATAGTAGTTATTTTGGTTTTATTCGTTATGTTAAACGTCACTAAGTATTTATTTCGTTAAAGCAGTTAGCCCAGGATTGATGGTACATTTTGTCCCAGTTATAAATAAATGGCCGAGGCTACAATTTGAAATTAAACTTGGTTTAATATAAACAGTGGGATTGAGCAATCCAATTGGCTGAAATGTGTAAAATCATCTAATTAGATTGCTTATACTTATGGTGGATTTCACCAATGACTTAAGTAATGAGAGATTTCACTAATGGAGAATTTTCAAACATCCAAAATGGAGTTTTTAAAAACTCTTTTTGGGGGTCATTAAAAATTCTCCCATTAGTGAAATCTCTCATTAAGTCATTGGTGAAATCCACCATTAGTCAACTAGTGTAAATTAAACCAACTTTAAAGATTGTGGTCCCAGTCCTAAGGAAAGTAAAGAAGAGTGTCCCTGCTCACTTGTTTACAAATAGTTCCACTATTATTTAGCCTGTAGCATTGTAGCATCCCTGTTGTATCACCCCTGTAGATGTATTACGCCGACCACTCACGTTCAAACTGTCAGACAGACTCTGTCAGACCGCCAGAACGTGTGTGTCGAAAATGCTTCTGACTCAGACGATCTGAAGACTGAAGCCCATCGTATATTAGAAGCGTAGACGCGCGACTTTTAGTATGTGTTTGCGCTACATAAAGTAGTTCGACAACGGATCGAATGTTCGACAGGCCTGTAAAGGTTGGGAGCCTTTTCTATCACACACTTTCTGGCGGTTAGGTTGTATTTTTTTACGGAGAACTTGTGTGTTCTCCCACACAAGTTTTCAGACGGTCTGAAAACCAAAGTTGGAAGCTTTTCCTACCACAAACCTTCCAATGGTCAACCTAGATTTGTCCAACAATCGAAACGTGAGTGACCGGCCTTACCAAAACCTATTTGCTCATATGAATGTACAAGTTATATTAACCATTCTCCTTTGCCTTATCCCATTTTCTTTTCTATGGAAGATCGAACTGTTTGGATAATCATTTGACTAAAGTACCTACCTACTCCATGCATACTAGGGTTGCCAGATCATTTTCAGCCCAAAACGGGACAAGCGACCTAAAACGTAAAAAAACAAACGGGATTTTGGATGAAAATACGGGACGTTGCTGTATCTGACAATCTGTATCTCTGTTGGCGTTGGATCTAAATATCTCTGTTATCAGAACATCAGGAGATCTGGTAAGTTTTTACGATTCGAAATTTCTGGGCCTTCATTGTGTAGACTTCTGACTTCTAGATTCATGCCCATTTTTTGACGAGGTTTACCTCGTTTTTGGAGCCTTTTTGGAGTTCGATTTTTCGGAAAGAAGTAGGTACCATACGTATACATAAGTAGGTACCCAAGTTTTGTACCTATTACTTGTTGCTTATTGCTGTACCTATTTTATTTGTAATTAATTGTGCTTTTACTATCGAAGCTTCTTATACCTACCTAATATTGTTATACCTCATCCTTTTGTTATGCCTTCCAAATTGATATTAAATTTCACAAATTCTTGTACGTTGAAGTTACCTATTCAAGTATTCACACATTTGCGTATTATGTGCTATTAGAATTAGACCATAACGCTTCAACAGCTGTGGGTTATTTTTGATGCATTAGATATTATAAATAATATTCTTATACCTTAGGTATTGTACCTACTATGAATAGGTACCCATCTACATATCTACCCACTACCTATTAATGGATTGTTGACAATTATTTGAGGGAGGGGGAGACAGGTCTTTAACTGGCAAAGTCATATCAGGCTTTTCTGTCGTCATTTCACTAGGATTCGCAGCTAGGTACCTACTCACTTTAACCTCATCCAGCCTAAAAGCCAGCAGCACGTATTTTCTCATACGGTCACCCGATACCAACCACGAGCAACTTTGCTTAACAGTGGTGATCCGTTCAACATGCTATTGCCTCTGGCAGCTGGCTAATTCAAATAGTCAGGTACCTATCAAAATGCACATAAGAGTTATTAGGTACCTAAATACTAAATACCCATATATGTACCTACCTACCTTCGTACCTACTACAAGATTACCAACCTACGACCTACCAATTAAAATTTTCACATTTTTCATTACCACAGGTAGACGAGACATCTCTTCCAGTCTAGATAACCACAACCTGTGACTTGTGATTGCAGTAATGCAGTAGGTATGCATGCAGATGTATTGCATTAAACACAACAGTCTGGCTGAGGGACTATAAACAGAGAGTAGATCGGGGATGTGTGTGATGGGTGTGGTGTGTGTGTGGGGGTGTGTTTGTGTGTGTGGTGGTCCCGTACAAAGGACGGGTCAACCACTAGTACCTACTATTAGAGGACTTAATAAGTACTCCACAGTTTGGTATGCTCAGGTTTGGATTCAGTATTTTTGTATTTTACTATCTGGTACTATTGATAGAGAAGGTAGCTGATGATTTCTCGTGGTCTCGACCTACTTCTCATTCATTCAGTTTTGTTATTGTAGTGGCGAAGTATTTACTATTAATAGATGTTGACCGGCAGGACCAGAGTACACAAAACTTGCCTCATAAACTGATAAGGATACAAAATTTTCAAACTGTAAACCTAAGTTTGATCCCGAAAGGGCCGAAAGATTAGTATAGAAATTCGGGGGCTTCATCCTAGTACCTTCAGTCGTTTAAAAATCGAAAAAAAGGGCCAACAATCAGAGCACATTTTTTGCAGTTTCTAAGGCATTGCATTTCTATGTGAAATGGAAGCACCCATCATATACGAGTAGGTAGCAAATAAAAGGCCACATCTATTTACTATCCTCTAGACTAGAGGATATAGAAGAAGACAGCGCAGCGCCGCTATGTTAGGGTTGTTAGGTAGGTACCTAGGTAGGTATAACTACCTCTTATAAAATTAATACAAGTAAAGGCAGTCGATAGGTAGGTCTACAGAGTGTACATTACTCTACAAGTCTACAGTGTACTGCTCTATACCTACCTACCTGTGAACAGAAATATGATACGCCAGCCAAGTGTGCGATACGAAAAGATGTCATAGGATTGAAGACAATACAATAACTGTTGGCTGTCAGCTACATAGCATGAAATAATGAGAAATAAAAGTTTCTAGTTTCCTAGAAACTGGAATGTCTTGTAGCTGGGACTAGCTTGGTGATAATATAGCTCTCATATTATGAGTCATTCGACCTAATATAAAATGAAGTACCTAGTTACCAGTTAGGTACGCACCTACAGCTGCTACCTACAGTTAGTACCTACCTACATATTTTTTTTTTTTACATCTCGTCACATCATTTTGGTATAGAGCTATAGAGTATAATGGCCCTATTAACAGAGTTACAGGTTACTGCTACAGTGATGAATAATTAAGTGAAGGCTAGAAGGAGAGCAATTAACAATTTTACTATCATGTCATTGAAGTGACACAAGATACCTACTTCAACGAATCTACGAAACTATAGGTGTAGGTAGATACTTATGTTATTATTATTATTATTATTATTACCGCTCTTTATTGGTAAGATCTTATAGTCATAGATTGAAGAAAATTATCATAGAAACAAAAAGTTGTTGATCATTGGCATGAAAAAGGTGTTAACCAGCACCAACGTAGCATATATGTATGAGGGGTCAAAGGAAAATTATTGTGTGTTTTGGGCTAATAACAACGGCACTTTGTTTGACAGCAGGGCTGATATTACTTGATAGAAAATATTGCTTGATCGTTTCATGATTTTCAAGTGTAAAGGTTGACGTCCAATTTTATCCTTCATATTGTATTTTTTCCAGGCATTGCAATGGCGGCCAAAACTTTCGGCCCTCAAATAGGCCACACCATATCGAGCTCAAACATTCTGGCCAAAGTTCCGGTCGTTTTTGTGTTCTCCTCTCTATTCTGGTTTTGTAAGTAAATACATCACATTGGTTTTCAAATTGGGGAGTTTAGGGTAGATTGTAGTGAAATGACCTTTGAGCTTCAACCATACCACCGTACATAGGTAGGTATGTACATATTTCTAAACAAACCACAATATATGGTTCCAGAGAGAGCTGATTTTTCCAGCAAATTGTAGTTCTGTGCTTCTGTCTGATGTGGTCTTTACTAAGATTTCATCTATTGTAACCGCTCAGCACTGAAAATTACCTGGCAACGGAAATACCATTTGCCACCAACAGGAACTGTTCCTTTCCAGAGTTTTCACGCTTTGACCACCTCTTCACCTTTCAGTTGCAGGTATTTCCCTCCTCGGGGTCAGCTTGGTACTGGCCATGTTTCCTCATAAGCTTCTACCGCTGCCCGATAACGATGCCCAGGTGCCGCTGTCCAATAATAGAGTCAACAAGTCTGCCTACTCCCACGCCTCTGGTAAGTCAAGTTACAGCGAAAGTTGACAAAAGGATCTGACGGACGGTGTACAACTCCATACACAAAAAGTCCACTCTGAGGTTTAGATGTAGGGCCAACTGCCCCAAAAGATGGGTTAAGCTTGTACGAATCTATGAAATCTTAAAGGATAATGTATTTCCAAGCCGCGCCGGAATTTGAATCAACGTTTGTGTTGGTCGTATGACAGTACGATCTCGGCACGGAATAGTGTGTCCCCCATATCATTTCGCTCAAATAATGGACTAGGGTATTCTTTTCACGAGTAAAAAGTTAGTTAATTGTGATCGCCATAGAGAAAATTAATACCCTACATTTCGGATGAGCAATCAAAGATCTTCGCTTTGTTTTCCAGGATTCATGGGCAGTCTGGAACGTATCGTGAGTAATCGCATGATTATCTACAACGCCTTGGCCAGTATGTGTCTACACACAGTGGACATCAACTTTGGATCCATTAGAGCTTCCTACCTGCAAACTGTCTTCTATATTCCGTCCTCGATGGATTTTTTGACGTCTTTGCAGAACAGGTTTATAACAGGTAGGTAGGAGTGTACGGCTGGTATACGGCTGACAGGTATATGGCTCATGGAACGTATCGTGAGTAATCGCATGATTATCTACAACGCCTTGGCCAGTATGTGTCTACACACAGTGGACATCAACTTTGGATCCATCAGAGCTTCCTACTTGCAAACTGTCTTCTATATTCCGTCCTCGATGGATTTTTTGACGTCTTTGCAGAACAGGTTTATAACAGGTAGGTATGAGTGTACGGCTGGTATACGGCTGACAGGTATATGGCTGAGTGTACGG
Organism: Diaphorina citri; assembly: GCF_000475195.1. Classification (NCBI taxonomy): domain Eukaryota; kingdom Metazoa; phylum Arthropoda; class Insecta; order Hemiptera; family Psyllidae; genus Diaphorina; species Diaphorina citri. The sequence continues at coordinate 102,972 of NW_007377631.1, read as the reverse complement.
CTGGTATAGACCTGACAGGTATGGCTGAAAAGGTTCGTCATCGTCTGTCAGGTTTACCTGATACCTGATGAGCACATACACCATCAGGTAGACCTAACAATGAGTGGCTGACCTGAGAATAGGTGTTATTCATGCCTAGCTTTCCCGCTTCATGTTTTTAGCTGCTCAGCAACCTTCAAAATAAGGTTTAGAGTACATAACTCATATCCTTGAAAATTTTAAAATCCTCAATCTAATCTCTCTCTTCTCAGATTTTCTTCGCGTTCCCATTGCGGCCTTTGTTCTCCTCATTGCGGGTTACTTGATCAAGAAACATCGTCCCACTGCTCCCAAGCTGGCCCGATGGAATATTGTGGCGACCACTTTGTCCATCTGTATAATATTCATCACCGTTATGATCAAATGTCAGCGGAAACCACTCTATGCCAACTATAGCAGGTGAGTTGTCTGACACTGATGAGGTATCAGACGTGGCAAAACTGACTCCCGCAGGGGTTGCAGTTATTTCGACTTTTTTAAAGAGGTTTGGATAGAGGTAGGCTTGCCAAATATCCAAAACTTATTCGGGATGCGAATCCGCGAACATAATTGCCAAATCCGCGAACATAATCGCAAAATCCGCGAACAAAATCGCCAAATCCGCGACCATAATCACCAAATCCACGAACAAAATCGCCAAATCCGCGAACATAATCGCGCCATACTTATGTTTGAAAATATAGAAGGAGTGAACAGATTTGAATTAGGTTGGGACGTAGGGACTTCTCTACAATGAAAGACTAACACCCATATTTATGAACAAAATGCTGGCTCTTAAGTTCGTGCTAAGCATAGTCTCAAGGCATTTGATTGGTCAATTTTGACTTGAGACTGATCTAAGAACGATCACTCTTGTTCATTACGAGTGTAAGAGTGTATGAAATTATTTGATTAACTAAATCTGAAACATGGAACTTCTGAGACAAACATCTGAAACCTGAAAGTCTTGAAACTTTTACTCATCTACAAAATCTATACAAAATATCCAGGTAGGTATTACGAGTACGAGTACTGTCAAACATAATATACCACTCCAAACAGAATACAATAAGAGAAAAGAAAGGTAAAGGATTAGAGAAGAAGCTAAGGGGAAGGCAGGAAACAGTTCTTGATAGGATTTCTGTTATTGATAAGCAAAGAAAGAACCAAACCTTCACGACAATTCAAACTTGTCAAAGGTGAGGTCTTTGAACTCTCGTTTATTCGAGTAGTCAATACTCACGGATCTGCTGATAAAGATCCCTATTCCATGAACACACCTATACAACAAACAGGACGGTAACACGATGCAGAGAACATTATAGGAATAGCTAATGCAGACCAAGGATTATAAGGTAATACAATAAATTATAAGGACTCGTTTTCCAAGTTTCCAAGGAACAATAATTAAGGAGGTGAAAAAACTCGAAAGGAAACAATTAAAACAATTCGACCCGGCAGAAAGAGAACAATCAAAGAATCAAATATCAAACCGGTACACACATACAGGAACTTGGAATAAATAACATTTGAGAAGGAACTAAGAATGATGGGGAAATAGTAGGTACAACAGGATTACAGGAAGTCCTGCGGAGATACTTGTAAGATATGAACCATTGAGCCGTATAACCTTGACAGGATCAGTAGAAAGAAGATTCTTTTATCAATGGCTTTGTTTAGGAGGTCTGATAAAGGGAACTGTAACTGCTAAGGTCTTGTAGTCCCAAAAGCGAAGAGAGAAGGAAGGCAGGATAAAAGAAAGCCAGCGAGAACGAACCTTATCTGTTCAGGATGAAATCGGCCTCGGGCGGGAATCGAACCGCAACTTGAAAACTTTTTTGTCAACAAATTTTTATCATTTTCCATTTTCCCACAGGACGACGCAATGTTGACCCGTAAGCAGTGAGACAATTTTTTCTCAAGGAAACAAATGGCTTCGGAAACTTTGGATCAACATCACAATGAGGAAGAAGACGAGATTGAAGAGAGGCCCGAGTCACCACTCAGTGATCATTCAGCAGATCAGAACGAACATGACGTCATTGATGCTTCCGCATTTCTGGATCAGCAGAAATGTGGGTGAGTATCATCAATCATCAGATTTACTTCAAGTGGAAGATTTTATCAAATTTTAATTTTTTAAGTATAACACTTAACAAATTTGTTTCTGTCCAAAGTGGGATGGGCCAGCCTAGTAGTTAGCTTGGTTTCTAGCGCGTCTGCCTTGTAAGCGCTAGACCGCGGGGTCTATTCCCGCCCGGGGCGGATTTCATCCTGAACGGATAATGTTCGTTCTCGGAACGGCTGGCTTTTTTCTATCCTGTCTTCCTTCTCTCTTCAATTTCGGGACGATAAGATTTTAGCAGTTACGGTTCCCTCTGTCAAACCTCTTTTTTTATCAAATTGTCAAATTTTCATTTTCTGAGTTAAAAAAAAAATCCATCCAAAGTGGGATGGGCAGTATTTCCATATTTAATTCAACCTTTCTACATGCAATATCTACCTACCCTGCTGTCTCCTCTTCCTTTCCAGCTTTCCACTGTCACCTTCCTCCACATCTTTTCTCTCCAAAAGCCTTTTCCATAATTTATATTATCGACTACTTTGACAAAGTGACACAGTCAAAGTAGTCACAGTCTAGAAATGTGACAACCTTTCTAGTACAATGTGTAGGTATACGTAACGTCGCGTCGTTTCTAATTTCCTGACACCACAGTTTCTAATTTTCCAACAATCAACGCCTATCTGTATCAAACTCGTTAGTCTCTAGTCTCTACTGATGCAGAACATTAATCATTTCAATGACAAAGTTGATTCAGATTTCATTTTGACATTCATTGAAGATTTCAATCAGGATTGTGTAGGTGACGTAAACCTAAACCTACTGCAAAGCTGCAAGTAAGAACCCAATTCTAATGATCAATGAAGGTAGGTAGGTATAAAATAAGGTCAGGGCTTACCAAGTTGGATCAACCAGAGACCGCGTTCAATCCGGGATCGACCCTGGCATTGGGGTTATTTCACTCTAGATTGATCCCGATGCCGTGATTATCCCGTTTGGGTGCTTATTTCAGGATCACGGTATGTGGCCTCCAGTTCTGCAGTTCCTTTCTGGCATTGGCCCAAAGCTGCAAGTAAGAACCCAATTCTAATGATCAATGAAGGTAGGTAGGTATAAAATAAGGTCAGGGCTTACCAAGTTGGATCAACCTGAGACCGCGTTCAATCCGGGATCGACCCTGGCATTGAGGTTATTCCACCCTAGATTGATCCCAATGCCGTGATTATCCCGTTTGGTAAAACTCAGTTCCAATGTTCTGTGCTACTGTAGGTTTCATCTTGTAGGGATCTGTGCCAACTTATTCTGACGATCCAATTCGGTGCTTATTTCAGGATCACGGTATGTGGCCTCCAGTTCTGCAGTTCCTTTCTGGCATTGGCGCTGAAATATCTACTTAGGAGTCTTAGGACCTAGAAGGGTGCTCACTACTCTTACCAGGTAACAAGGAAGTAAAATTGGAGTCTTATATTTTGTCTGAAGTGTTCTTCCTGATTCTGTTTCCCAGCCTGGATGACCCGTGCAACAAGAATTGCCATTGTGATTCGCTAAAATTTCTTCCTGTTTGTTCACCAGATGCGTCCACTATGTATTACTCACCTTGTCATGCTGGCTGCAAAGTCTTGCGCGATTCCTCACGTGATTTGGTAAGTGCAGAGATTCAATTATGCGTGTATTGAAGTAGAAACACACTACCATCACGTCGCGTCATGTGAGCTTATGTGAGGAGTCAGAAAGATGTAGTTCAAAGTTTTCCCAAGATGCGTCCACTATGTATTACTCACCTTGTCATGCTGGCTGCAAAGTCTTGCGCGATTCCTCACGTGATTTGGTAAGTGCAGAGATTTAATTATGCGTGTATTGAGGTAGAAACACACTACCATTACGTCACGTCATGTGAGCTTATGGGGAGTCAGAAAGATGTAGTTCAAAGTTTTTCCATTATGTGACGTGAGGTAATGATAGTGTGTTTCTAATGTGTGGAATCTTGGATTAAAAAAAAAGAGTGTTTCACCGTTTTTATTTCGTACTTCGTAGCAATGAAACAACTGCTACATTAGACTTGTTTGGTCTGTGTTCCCATCCCGTGATATGTCCCTCATCAAAGTCTGATTTTTATCTTTCAGCAGGTACTTACCGTATGTTAAGGCGGTCTCTTCTTGATCCCTCGTGTGCAGCGTCCACTTTTGTTTATGATTACTGCACTAGTATGTCCCTCATCAAAGTTTGATTTTTATCTTTCAGTACGGTAACTGCCAATGTGTGGCCACAGAGAAAGCTAGCAGCTCGTACTGTCACAAGGATTACTGCGTGTTGAAGAGTGTTGTTTATCAGTTCCTTGATGTTGTTGTCACGGGCTTCCTAATCAGTTGCCGGGTGGGCAGTATGCTGCTTTGCTTCAGGTAAATCATTTAGCGTCCTAGTCCATGATCTGAGATTATGATGTACGCCCGTCTCACATTAGAAATGTAGACGTGCGATTTTCAGTAGCGCATAAGCGCCTGTAAAACAAAACCTATGTCCTATGAAAATGATAGAGAGCCTATAAAGGTCTCTATATTTTTCATAGGTTTGGTTTCGCAGGCGACTATGCACTACTAAAATCGCGCGTCTACGCTTCCAATGTGAAACAAGCCTTAAATTATACCCTCCTTATGTCCTTATATCTTTCACGAACGACAATAGATCATTGAACAAGAGTAATAATACCGATATATCGTGGAAATGGCTATCAGAAACTAGCAGAGGTTCCTTAGGATAACTATACATATGTGTGCATATTTAAGCGCCTAAGGAAGAATGAACTTGGGGTGAGTCAAACGAATTGGATTATTATATTGAGCTTTACCACAATGACCTAGATCTGTCACAGCCTCCACGCAATATTTCGTCATCACTAGTTTCATCAGCAAGGGATTTCTCCGTTTCCTCACGTAATACACAGCAGAGGTTCCTTAGGATAACTATACATATGTGTGCATATTTAAGCGCCTAAGGAAGAATGAACTTGGGGTGAGTCAAACGAATTGGTTTATTATATTGAGCTTTACCACAGTGACCTAGATCTGTCACAGCCTCCACGCAATATTTCGTCATCACTAGTTTCATCAGCAAGGGATTTCTCCATTTCCTCACGTAATACATGCTCTCCTCGGTCTTGAGGATACCCTGGCTGTAATGACGTGTCTTCTAGAGTCTCAATACTACAAGAATTCCACTTCTGATATAGTGGCGTCTGCCGGACATTGGCTTCTTTCAATTTTTTGATAACCACATCCACAATAGTCCATCCCAAATCGGAGACAGCGGAGAACCCATCCCTCGTGCAGGTGTCCACGAATTCATCAATGTCAACCTCACACTTGATCAACATTGGGTGAAGAAACTCCCTGTAAATGAATTTGGAACCTCTGGTGGCAGGGTATATGAGCCATAGAATGAAGATGATCTTGATTTCGTAGTAGAACGGGAACCAAAAGCCGAGGAAAAGATCGAGGAAGATTTCGGTAAAAGTTAAGAATAATGCGGACACAATCCAATAGGTTAACCAGTGAAGTAAAGCTGGGGTGTCGTTGAACTTGAGAGCTTTGTAGGAAGCATAGCCAGGATACAGAGTACCAAGCCCGAACGTGATCAAGCGACACAATGAATAGGGAAGCATTTTATAAGCAAATGGTTGTAGAACTTGTAAAATATCAGTGACGAATTTTCATTTCATACGTAACTTTAAAATGGAATTATTAAAACTCGAAAATTGAATCCAGAGCAAACTTTGAAAACTGTCAGATCAATGCAACGTTGTGGTTTCATCACAATTTGGAGATTTTCAAGCCAACAAATCGATTTAAAACTAGCCCATGGTTCATGGGTGGTATAATATAACTACACGCCAGTCTTGAGCCGGCTACCTGATGACGGTTGTTCCAAATGGAGTAAAGGAATCTATACTGAACTTGTCCTACATTTACAGCTTTTACCTTTTAGTACACTTATAGCATATGAATATATTTGTCCGATATGATTGTGAATGGTTAGTTAACTAGACAATATTACATGGTTTTCATTACAGATGTGTCAGCTCCAAAGATAAACCTCTAGTGGTCAGTCTAGAGATCTTCATCTCAATGTTGTTTGCGTTTGGTCCAGGCAAATATTTGTACTCGTTGGCTCTGAAAGAGTCCTGTATCCTGCCAGACGCCAATATGGTTCATAACTGTAAAGTGTACAATTCTACCAACTTGACCACATATGTCAATATTCTCAATGTTTGTAAGTATCCAGCTTAAGTATAACCTCTTTCTCCTAGGACTTTGTGAGTGGAAGAAGGGATCTTTGGTTGAAAGAATGCCTTTTTAAAATGCAAAGTAACAAAACTAACCAAGATAACATGTGGAATAATTATTCTATGGCACTTTCGTTAAAAGCTTTTCTTCCTTAGGTAGAAAGTAGGTACCTACTCTTGAAAGATCATATCTCTTTTGTCGTGACTTAGCCCAGGAATTATCGGTAATGTTTGAATTTCAAAATGTTCCCAATCGTTTCAAATTCTCCCATATCGGTTTGCAGGTCTCCTGATCGCGGGTGCCGGGTTCTACTCGGTTGTCTACACCTGTGTCGATCACATCTCCTTATTCGGCGAAGTTGTGCAACCCAAACCGAGCTCAACCCAAGAAGAACCGCAGTCCAAGCAAGTCAACGGTTCAACGCAGCAACCGAAGAAGTCGATTCTGGTGAAACCGACCAAGTTACCTGTGGGAAAAGACGCGGATATTTTCGTCAATTGCAACAATCCCGAATTGGAGCCGCTGTTTATGAATATTAATGAGAAGCCATTGCAGACCTCGCCTGTAAGGGATTTAGATGTGGACTCGAATTCGGACCGGAGCTCTGGGATTACACTGCGCAAGGGTGGATTCCTGACCACGCTTCTATGATACCAAAGATATCAAAGTTGAATTGTTCCCAGGAAGAACGGCCTAGGTTATTTTTGCTCCTAACATAGGCCCTTCCTCCTGGGAACAATTGAGTTGTTGTATAGCTGTGTATAGTATTTTGTCAATAGCCTTTATTATCTTTATCTATAATTATAGTACACGATTTCCCGATTTCCAGGTGAACATTTTGACCGCTTTGGTACTATAATTCCTATTCCTAGGCATTCAATTTCATCTGTACCCATCATTAGGAGTATGTGCACCTACCTAATTTGAGATAGGTTGAATATATGACCATGATGACTAGGTAGGTGACTATTTGTAAAAAATTGTCTAGTAAATAATTATTTTGATTGTACATAAAATCGTCTCACTGTTACCTTTCGCTAAATCTTCTGTCTATTATGTAAATAAATTAAAATCTACCATACTATACCTATTTCTAATAGTACATAAGTATTTACGAAATTTTCGTCAATTGCAACAATCCCGAATTGGAGCCGCTGTTTATGAATATTAATGAGAAGCCATTGCAGACCTCGCCTGTAAGGGATTTGGACGTGGACTCAAATTCGGACCGGAGCTCTGGGATTACACTGCGCAAGGGTGGATTCCTGACCACGCTTCTGTGATACCAAAGATATCAAAGTTGAATTGTTCCCAGGAAGAACGGCCTATGTTATTTTTGCTCCTAACATAGGCCCTTCCTCCTGGGAACGATTGAGTTGTTGTATAGCTGTGTATAGTATTTTGTCAATAGCCTTTATTATCTTTATCTATAGTACACGATTTCCCGATTACCAGGTGAACATTTTGACCGCTTTGGTAATAATAATTCCTATTCCTAGGCATTCAATTTCATCTGAACCCGTCATTAGGAATATGTGCACCTACCTAATTTGAGATAGGTTGAATATATGACGATTATGACTAGGTAGGTGACTAGGTATTTGTAAAAATTGTCTAGTAAATAATTATTTTGATTGTACATAAAATCGTCTCACTGTTACCTTTCCCTAAATCTTCTGTCTATTCTGTAAATAAATTAAAATCTACCATACTATACCTATTTTTAATAGTACATAGGTATTTACGAATTAATAAAAAGCACTGTTTTTACTTTCTTTCCGATTTTGGAATGGGGAATGCTTCTTAAATTGGCCCTCTTAATAGGTAGTTCGAAGGGGCGATCTCTTTTGACTTTGGATAGTTGCAATTTTCCAATTTTATTACTATGTAAGTACCTACCATTGAATATTCGGATAGAAATCCTGTGGATTTTCACTGAAAAGGACTAGAATCAGTCTGTAGTCATGGGAGAAGAGGGGAGCACAAAGATTAAGGAGCGCGGCAGCTCTCCGCCCCGCCAAGTCAAGAAAGTTTGACAGTACTACTAGAGAAATTATACGTCACAGACCAAGTAGCCATTTTCAGGTTCCGCTGTTTTTTACTCATATTTCCCAACGACCTTGCGGGGAATGAAGGATTTTTCAGTGGACTGTTTTCAAGTGACCTCAGTTACCCATCAGTAAAACACACCTTACAGCATTGACCTTATTCCTGTGGATCTTCAACTCCAATGGCCACCTACCCACTACCTATATCTAACAAAAGGTACTTGAAACGCGGTAATTTTATAGGCAACCTTGTCGTACAAAATACTCGGGCATACCTAAGACTTACAAGTGTAAATAAAGACACGGTGTATGGAATTACATTTTCTATCCCAGCGATTTCCAACTTCCATATGTAAGCGGGCCACATGCTACATTGTCAGGTAGGTACTTCGCGGGCCACAAACACATTAGAGGAGACCTAGATTCTCTTTTGAGGATGGGGTGGATGCTCCATTTTCGGAATCCACCCCATAGTAAAAGAGCAAAAATCAAGCCCGAGGGGACCCACCCAACAAGGTCCGAAGGCCACAAAAATGGTCTGGCAGGCCAAATTTGGCCCGCGTGCCACTATTTGGAAATCTCTGTTCTATCCTGAAGTTCCATGTTACAGCTGATGCATGTAATAGCACAGAAACTACAAATCTTGCCTGGGCATATATCATTTCATTTCCGCGTAGAGACAACAATGGTACTTCTCTTGCCTAGAACGAAAACCTCGACAATTCAACATTGAAATGAGTTGTCTATTCATAAAGAAAACCTCGACAGTTTAACATTGAAGAATTTTCTTGCCTAGAAAACCTCGACAATTTAACATTGAAATTTGCCTGCTGAATGATGAGAGTCATTTCGGTGTCCAACTCCAATGGATGAAGAAAGTAGAGAGGATAAAGATGTGTCTTCCCCTGTATTTCAACATAAACCGTATGAAGGTAAGTGACAAAAGAAAACCCATCTTTTCGGTCTACAGTGTAGACTCTACACCTACCATTTTTTTAAGCCACAAGTAGGTAGATATTTTTTTTAGAGATATGCAAAAGTTAAGAGCCAAAAGAAAAAGGTACTTTTCACCCTTTTATCTATGTTTTAGAAAACCGCGATGGCACCCCATGTAAATAATGCCGATGTATTAGCGTTGATTAGGTTCCATTGGCTTTGGATTTGATGTGCAGCTCTTCAGACTCTTTAGAGGAGAGGATAAAGATGTGTCTTCCCCTGTATTTCAACATAAACCGTATGAAGGTAAGTGACAAAAGAAAACCCATCTTTTCGGTCTACACCTAATACCATTTTTTTAAGCCCCAAGTAGGTAGATATTTTTTTAGAGATATGTAAAAGTTAAGAGCCAAAAGATAAAGGTACTTTTCACCCTTTTATCTATGTTTTAGAAAACCGCGGTGGCACGCCATGTAAATAATGCCGATGTATTAGCGTTGATTAGGTTCCATTGGTTTTGGATTTGCTGTGCAGCTCTTCAGACTCTTTAGAGTCTAGAACTAGAACCAACCTACTTAATAGGTAGGTATGTACCCCTTTTAGAACCCTTGTGTGAATTTACCTACTCCATTCAAAATATTATCCAAATATACTGACACGTGGGACGTAAATTAGTACCTACTTAGTAGATAAATCTATAATAGTAGGTACTTTAGGTACCTATATCTACCTAGGTTACGTACCTCTCTAAGGTCCAAATATTACGTAGGTACCTACCAGGTATCTATTTAGATATCAATTTGTCCCTTGTCCCTCACAACCGATGCCTTGTGGGATTTTTCCCACTGTCAGATGAAATTTTCGTTTGATATTTGAACATAAACATCAGGGGAAAAAATTACCTCCTCTTATTTCTAAATTTACTCTAAAATCTCGCACGATTTTGAACTTTGGACGTTTGGCGTCCCCATCAGGGTTATTTGCTGCTCAGTCTGTACTGAGTTCTACCTTGTGATAACAAGCCTACAGTGGAGAGTGAATGAATCCGTCACTTAGTGTTCAGTTTTAATTAAAAAAGAAATTAATTGTTGTATTTTTTTTTTTCCACAACCAAAAATGGGAGGTAAGAGTGTCGCTTTCTTTTTTGACAATGTTTAAAAAATTATTAGTTTTTAACTATGTAGAAATTTCAAGCAGTGCATTCGAACTTATTTTTATTGTTTGTATGATGCAGGTATTGTAGGTGTTTAGAAGTAGGTACCATGTTTACCTTTAGAACTTCTAGGTGCTTCATTATGTACCATCTAGAATTGTAGAACATGGTGGCTGCAGAAGTAAAAAGCACCTTCAATTTTTTGATAAAAATCTAGAACATTGACTACTACAAAATGTTTTAATGGGTACCTTATACCACCCTCTATTTATCTACCTATAATCTTAATTAATTAAATTATTTTGGAAAGGAGAGGCTCGATAAAAAGGAAGCTCTAGAAAGCTAAATTCTCTTTGAAAATGAAGAAAGAAAGACTGCAAGAGAAATTAATTTAAGAATAGGTATTATTAGGTAGTTTATTAGGTTAGTAATTTAGTAAGTGGGTGGATACCTACCTACCTAGGTAGATATAGGTAGCTATTATATACAGGGTGCACCAGAAAAACACTGACAACGGCTCAGGGTAGGTAGACCTCATCATTTCCCACAAGGTTCTGTGGGTCATTTTCCTAACTTCGGCTTCGTTTCCGAGAAATGTCCAAAAAACCACCTTTTTAAAAAATGCTGACCTTGTGTCAGTTTTTAGGTCATAACATTTTCATTTTAATCGATAAACTGTTTTTGTTAAAACCACGAGCCAGAGCACAAAATTTTGATCCGAATAGACCTGATCTCCGATTTCCAAAGTTCAGGTTTGATGTGTTTTTTCAAGCTCGAAAAAGAATCACCTTGTTATGTCCGATTTTTACGTTACAAAACACGCGATTTTTGTCCGAAGGAATTTTGGAGCACAGGTCTCCATCTTTCAGGAAAATTTGCGCTTTATTCAAGGATCAGAATCCGTTTTCCTCTAAATCGTTCCATTCTAATCCATAATGTCATAGACCCTAATCCTAATCCATAATGGACTTTTAGTCCGTGCCTGATGTTTATTATCTCTGAGGCCAGGGCCAGGTCAAACCTTTATAGTCCTTACAGCTTTGAATAAACTTCTTCAAAGGTCCTTAGTCTAGTATAGAGGTGACATTAGCAGACAGGCAAAGGTTCCCTTGAGATGTTAACCCGAAGGCACCAAAAGCCCAGTACTTATTTCTACGGATTTCAAATTGGCAATGTTTTTCCTTCTCAAATTAATACCTAAATACGGTGCCTATTTTTAACATGAAAATAAAAGGAAAACATTGCCAAGTTGAAATTGAGAGAAGGTTGAAGGAATTGAGATCCAGCATTTTCAGCAGACACGAAAAATTGGGAATGCAGAATGCAGACTTGGCCTTAATTTTCTGATCTCACCACTTTTAGGGCCGACATTTTTTGATAGGAACTTGGCCTTCTTTTCACATTTGTGTTTTTGTGGGGGATAAAAAATCACGGAAAAAAATTCTAAAACTTTCGGTCTCTGTTAGAAAAATAATCCTCATGAAAATACGACTTTGTTCATATATCTACTCGTAAGGAACGCTCAGAAAGTTAATCTGAAAGGCAAGATTTGGCACTGACCCTTTCGTATAAATAGGTTTCATCAGTTTTTCTTCTTCGGACAAAAATTTGTACAAATGCATAAAACATTGGGCAAGTGCAAAATATTATTGCATAAAATTATATTTAGCCTCGTGGGTAACAAGAATGTGTTACATCGGTGCATAAGACGCATAAAATTCACACTTCCCCCATTGACCATCCAGCATCAGTTGCATCATTACCAGTTGCAATAATCCCCGTGCATTGCATAAATCCCCTGTTTAAAATGCATAAATCCCGCGTCCACCCTCACAGCATAAATCCCTCCCTCATAGCTGCCGTCAGCAAAATATTAAATTCGATCAGTTTCGGAAATCACGGCCACTGTCGCAATGTAAATTAATCTACGTGTTTCATATGAGATGATTCTCTCAGCCAAATTTCAAACAAGGCATTGGTGACAAGGCACAGAGCAGTGGTCACAGTGGTGTGTCTTGAAAGTTTCAAAAGGGGAATGAACCTTTAATCTTTAAACACAATTCTGATCTTCTTGTGGTCTAAAGCCGGTCTACACATAGTCGACCGGCCATCGATCGATGTGGACTGAGCCGTCCACACTGCCTCCACAACATAGATTATCCTCGTCGATTGACTAACGGTCGACTATTCCTTTGGACACACCTTTAGGCTATAGAGTGGTGCGGAGGAGAACATAGAGCCTTTTGTTCACATCTCTAATATGGTTTGGATTCTTCACTGAGGAAAAAAAAAATGTTGACAGGGTGCCACAAGTTAAGGGTGGAAGAACTCTATTATTGGGTTACTCCCCCTGATTTAGGCTTTTGGCACGCTATATTATAGTGTCGAGCTTCCCGATATAGAGTTCAATATTAGGGTGCCGGAACCCAGTCACCCGATTGGGCTGCCGGCACCCTAGATTGTTGCTTCCCTCTACGTGCTCGATGCTCTTTGCTCTCGGCTCCACTCTGCTATTAGCCTTGGAATCCAGGTTGAATAATCACTTACTATTTTCGGTCAGTAGTAAGTATTGCGGCGTGAGAAAGGGATGCGGTTAAATGTTAAAAACGGCCACTGTCGCAATGTAAATTAATCTACGTGTTTCATATGAGATGATTCTCTCAGCCAAATTTCAAACAAGGCATTGGTGACAAGACAGGGCAGTGGTCACAGTGGTGTGTCTTGAAAGTTTCAGAAGGGGAATAAACCTTATTATTATTATTATTATTATTACACAATTTGATCAAACTTTATTTACAGATATACAGATGGTAACAATATAAATACAAAACCTTTAATCTTTAAACACAATTCTGATCTTCTTGTGGTCTAAAGCCGGTCTACACATAGTTGACCGGCCATCGATCGATGTGGACTGAACCGTCCACACTGCCTCCACAACATATAGGTTATCCTCGTCGATTGACGAACGGTCGACCATACGTTTGGACACACCTTTAGGCTATAGAGTGGTGCGGAGAACATAGATCCTTTTGTTCACATCTCTATGGTTTGGATTCTTCACTGAGAAAAAAAAAGAAAAAAAAAGGTGACAGGGTGCCACAAGTTAAGGGTGGAAGAACTCTATTATTGGGTTACTTCCCCTGATTTAGGCTGTTGGAACGCTATATTATAGTGTCGAGCTTCCCGATATAGAGTTCAATATTAAAGTTGCCGATTTGTGATAGAAATTTTTAGGAGCGCTGATAACGACGGGCAATCTTTAGGGAAAAGATACTTTTGTTGCCAGTTTGCCCAAATTGCTCAAGTTAGGGGTATTGTCCATTGTATCGCTTTGTAGGTTCTTTGTTTACCATCTTATTCTCAAGTTTGACAAGAAGTCCGCACTTCCGCAGTCACCCTTTACGATTACGACTCTTGATAGACGGGTATCTTCTCCCTGAAGAGAGAATAACTTTTTCTCAAGAGCTTTAACTATTAGATTACATTTTAATGGATACAGTATACTTTTATGTACCTACCTGTAGGTCTGTAATATGTACCTACCATCCTACCTATGTAAATTCTCGTAAGTAAATTTATAATCTAGGAATATGATGTAACTAGTTATAGGTAATAGGGAGCCACATTATAGAGTTCACCTTACTACGTAACGTCAAGACATCAAGGCTTTTATTTTATATGGATTATCAGGTCAATAAAATTATTTTTTATTATTAAATTAGTTTTTTTTTATCTATTGAATTAAAATTAACACTTTCATACCCCACGCTCCCTTTTACTTTTTTGTGTGGTTATGAGACTGAATTTTGAAGATTGTAGACCAATATTTTCAAAAGTTTCGCCCGCGGCGTGGCTCGCCCCGGATCGGCTTTATGGGGTTGCGGGTCCCAAAGGTATAATGGAACCTATGTAGGTATGTACCTATTAGGTTTTGTCCTGTAGAACTGGAAACTCGGTTTTGTCGACCTGAGGATAAGGAACCAGCAATAGCTACCATCAGAAGGTACCTAGGTAGGACCTAAAAGTAGTTTACTGCAAAAGTTACTGAATTGTACCTATCAGAAGGTCTTTTCTCAAGTAAGAGACTTTGAACAATAAACTCACAATGTATTTATTGGAATGCCATCGATATTTCGACTGCAAAGAATTCAATTATTTTTATTAGGGTGACTGCGAAGAATGTATCGATGTTTTGCCAAATTGGCCTTCGTTTTGAAGTGTATTTGAAAAAGTAAAAAGTCAGAACGACTCAAACGATTGTACTAGACAGATTATGGGGGGTGGGGTGGTACCTGAGGGCAGGGTGATGGGTGAGTTGCCAAATGCGTTCCATTTTTAGCCCGTCCTTCCTTTATTATTACGATAGTAATAAAAAAAGTTATAGTGGACCTCCCGAACACGCAGTGCGAGTAATAATAGTCTTTAACCACGGACGAGTAAACTACGGGCTAAAAAATTCCCGGAGGGACGGGCCCAGCTTGTTACGTTATGTACCCGTCCCGTCCTAACAAAGCGTCGCTATGTTACTGCGGATTCCCGAAGCGTGAATACTGCTAGTCGCGGACGAATATCTTGCATGACTTCGAAATTCCACACCGCAACATATTCCACTCAGCAACACAGCATAATATGTTGCTGTGTGTATAATACATCGTGTATATTATACACAATTTCCACTATCTACGCCGTGGGAAAATCACGAGCGTCCAATGACATTGTGTTGTTCACGAAATATTGTCACGGTTTTGGCGGCTGCTGTGAGGGGGTTCAAGGTTCTCCGCCCACGCGCTAAATTTCGTTTGACGCCGCCAAATTTCCCCAGTCACCCGATTGGGCTGCCGGCACCCTAGATTGTTGCTTCCCTCTACGTGCTCGATGCTCTTTGCTCTCGGCTCCACTCTGCTAATAGCCTTGGAATCCAGGTTGAATAATCACTTACTATTTTCGGTCAGTAATAAGTAAGTATTGGGGCGTGAGAAAGGGATGCGGTTAAAAACACGGTGCTTCCCTACAATCCCTAGGTTCCATGACTGATACGCCACTAGACAGAGAGGTTATGGGGGGTGGGGTGGTACCTGAGGGCAGGGTGATGGGTGAGTTGCCAAATGCGTTCCATTTTTAGCCCGTCCTTCGTTTATTATTACGATAGTAATAAAAAAAAGTTATAGTGGACCTCCCGAGCACGCAGTGCGAGTAATAATAGTCTTTAACCACGATCGAGTAAACTACGGGCTAAAAAATTCCCGGAGGGACGGGCCCAGCTTGTTACGTCATGTGAGACGAAATATTTTCAATTTCAAGTACAATCAGCAAAACAAAATTGGACCAGACCACCTAATTATATGACCCCCAAAAGGGTCGGAATAGTCGGAATGCCTAGTTGCTATCACTCTCAGTTCTTATTTTATAGAGGGGTCGTATTCGTATTGATTTTGTATTCATTTTCTCAATCATGTCTAGATGTACACAAATTATATATGTAGTATGTACCTATGTGTGAAATTATATTGTGTATACTAAATTATTCTATTAGGTCTGTGTAATGTGGAGTGTTCTATTTTGGGGATCGACAAATAAACAAGAAATTCCCCGACACAAAATAAAGTAAAATGTGGAAACTAGACGGTTCTCGACTTTGATGTGCCAGCCGTATTACGGATAACGCAACTCAAGTTCAGCCAGGAAAATAGGGCCCATCTGAACGGTGACTGGAAGCAAAAGTCAATTTCTACTTCCTATCCATCTCCAATTCTTCATCTTACATGTATTGGACCTCCTGATTCGAAGCGTGAATACTGCTAGTCGCGGACGAATATCTTGCATGACTTCGAAATTCCACACCGCAACATATTCCACTCAGCAACACAGCACAATATGTTGCTGTGTGTATAATATATCGTGTATATTATACACGATTTCCACTATCTACGCCGTGGGAAAATCACGAGCGTCCAATCACATATCACATTGTGTTGTTCACGAAATATTGTCACGGTTTCGGCTGCTGCTGTGAGGGGGTTCAAGGTTCTCCGCCCACGCGCTAAATTTCGTTTGACGCCGCCAAATTTTGCTTGGTAAAGCCATGTGTAAATACTAGGGTCTGACGTCTGGAAAAATAAATCATGAAAAAACGTCAGATTTGTTAATAGAGCCTTTGCCTACCGCTTTCCTTTAGTCAAGTCAGCCAGACAACTCTGCCCTCCTAAGAAAGAAGGCAGTATATTGGAAAAGGGCCACAAACCACAAATATTAGGTGTGATTGGCTGATTGATTTAATAAAGTAGACTTCACGTGTTTCCAATACTGTAATGTGTGTTCCCCATAATGTGTATGTCAAAATACCTATAGATAGGAGACCTTGGTTAGACTGCGGAGGTAAAGGGACTTTGCAGTCCTATCCCAGCAGGATAAACAAGGTACATATTTTATAATATAAGATATTCTATTCCATTCTACAAATCTGTCGTTCCTTGCTGGTCAGGCCATCCTGCCTGGCATGAAGGCTACACGGCATACAGGAATGAAGATACTCAATTCTCAATTGATTTTATTATTATTATTATCTACTTAAGAGGTTTGATAACTGCTAAGGTTTTATCGTCCTGAAATCGAAGAGAGAAGAAGACAGCATAGGAGAAAGCCAGCCGTTCCGGAAACGAACATTATCCGTTCAGGATAAAATCCGCCCCGGGGGGAATATAATCAGCGACATGGCGCTTACAAGGAAGACGCGTTACCAACCAAGCTAAAACTAGGCTGACTTATCTATTTTTTTTTTCCTTTCAGGCGCTTTAACTATGTGTTACAACATGTCGTTCGCGCCGTGAATTATCTAATTGATGATAGAATTGATGTTTCGTGTTACAGGTACAGCGTGGGTTACGTTAGCAACGAACGATTCATACGCATTAGGAGCTGTACCTATGTGTGAAATTATATTGTGTATACTAAATTATTCTATTAGGTCTGTGTAATGTGGAGTGTTCTATTTTGGGGATCGACAAGAAATTCCCCGACACAAAATAAAGCAAAATGTGGAAACCAGACGGTTCTCGACTTTGATGTGCCAGCCGTATTACGGATAACGCAACTCAAGTTCAGCCAGGAAAATATGGCCCATCTGAACGGTGACTGGAAGCAAAAGGAACCTCCTGATTTAAAACGCGTATTTATTCCGCCATTAATAGAAGTTAATTTGCGATATGCTGGGCTAGATAAATTTGTAACTAAACCAACTACATCTCATATTCTACCTATTGTTCAATAATTTTGTCATTTAATAAGTTGGTTCCTTCACTAAATCACGGAATTCCCGACCGCATTGTCTGATTTCAGAAATGAGCTCCTCAAGGTTTTCAATTTCGTCAAAGAGGTGGATGTGTTCGATTCCAGAGATGAAACCAACTTGAGACTTCTGTCCAGGCCTGATCTGGGCATCACCTTCACCAAAATCCACGCCTGGAGGCTCACCCAGTATTCGAAATGCGTCTTCTTGGATGCAGACGTTTTAGTAAGTATATGTATCTATCTACTACCTCCATGGGCGGCAAACTGACACCATGCCATGTTTTATCAGTTACATTCGTTAAAGTTTTCGTGGAAAAAAGTAGACATCAATCCTGGTATAAGCCTTTTGGGGCATTATTTTTGAGAAATGGCCGCTTGACGAATTAAAGAGATCGATGGACCTTTAACAAAATATACAAATGGAGATTCAGATATTAATTTTCCCTTTTGCCACATTTAGAGCGAGGTTTACCAAACCAGAATTGATACCTACTTAATAGGTACAAAGTTCAATTCAAAATTATTGAAGTCAACTCCGACTTCGTAAAACGAGGTCTCAGGTATACCTAAGTACAGCTTTCGTATCAGAAAACATGAGTTGTCCCCAATGTTCATCGTACTAATAATTAATCATTAATGTCACATCGCCCAAGTCAAACATCGAAATTCCCGATGAAACGAATGGAAAGAATTCCAAGTTTGTGAATCAGAGGGCCTTATTTTGATATGGGCACACTGCGGCCGGTGTGCTACTGGCCTTGCTTTTACTTTCCATTCAGAAATCTATTTTCGTCAACTTGTTTGTGCGTCCCAATTTTTTTTCTTACGTTTGAACGAGAACAATTGGATTTAAATATGCCAATGTCTTCATGATGTGTGGAGATGATGCGAAGTGTACCGTGCAGTAGATCGTAGTAGATCTCCCGTTGCTGCTCCTTCTCCTCCTACACCTGTTGAGTCCCCAGCCACACCTGTAGCACCTGCTCCAAGCCCAGCAGTTACTCCTGGAGTAGCACCAGCAGTTACTCCAGAAGTAGCACCAGCGCCAGTCCCAGCAGCTGTTCCGGAAGCACCCCTCTCACCCCCTGCTGAAGCTGCTCCTACCCCAGCTGCTGCCGAAGCGGCACCCACATCTGCAGTCTCTGCAGCTATTGCATCTGCTGTGACAATTTCCGCAGCCCCTGCTGTCTCTTCCGCTAGTTCAGAGACTTCTGCATCTCCAGGTACTCCTCAAGTGACTCCATCAACACCCATCGTCACGTCTCCCACACCCCCACAATCTCCGCTCAGTGTGGTTGCTTCCAAACTGGAGAAGCTCGACATTGACCCGTCTGTACCGGAAACCCCACCAGCCGGTTCTGAACCTCCCGTACCTCCCAAGAGAAAAGGCAGCAAAGACAGTCACGCTGGGAAAAGTGGCAAGGGCAAAAAATAAATCTCGTCCTGGTCAATTCTGATTTACCTACCTAAATACTATATTTTTTACCTCTGCTTTTGGTTGGTCCTCTCATTGGATCGGTCTTACCTCATATAGGACTTCTTCTTTTTCAGATTTCTTGTGATCTTCTAGTTCTTACATTTCCTGGATACCTAAATAATACACTTTATTATGTTGTTTCTTCTTTCCTTCTCACTTTTCATACCTTACCACTTTATAACGAACTTAATATTAAATTTTCACTATGTTAGTTTGGGAGAATAAAAAAAATACTCATCTACTCGGATATGCCTACGAGTAATTTATCATGTTATGTTGAAGAGGCAGGACATAATTATAGGTATACTCATTACAAAATAAGAATACAGCATTTGGCATTTGTAAGATACCTATTCTATTAAAGGCCCAAAACCCGAAATACTCATTGTTTTTTAATACTCATTAGATGTTTAGTACCTAATTATTATTTCATATCTTTTCGACCAAGTTTGCTTCATTTCTCATGTTTTTATTTGAAAATAAATTTCAAAATTTTTACCTACGAAAATGCCTTTTTATTTTCTTATGTGATAGCTTACAATAGGGATGCCATTTTAGAATTATAATAGGAAGCTGAAAGAGCACTAGGTATCTAATTTGTGGATTTCAAAAATTGGTAGGCAGGTAGGTATCTACATAGTAAAATTATGTTCGTCTAAGAGTAAAAGATTAACTTAATAGTTAAATCAAGTTCTCATCTCATATCAAAAACAAAACATACCTTCGATGTGATTAATTTGGTTTCCTCTATTTCACTGGAAAATGTTGTTAATTTTTTGTAGGAATTCCAATTTTGGAAATGCTTCAAAATTTCAAATGGTCTTTTCTAAGGGAAACTATTTCAACAGCTCAGGTTTCATGCCATCTCACATGCTCCTAATCAATTTAAACAATATTAATGTAATTTTATTGTCTACGAGGATGAGGACGAGTAGGTAGGTACTGGTTATTTTATGTCATTAATTATTTGTATAAGTGCCTAACTTTCTATTGTACCTATAAGCAAAGCGCAAGTTTGATAACAATTCAAACAAACATGGCACATTGCATACACACATAGTTTTCAGGCGCTCATACAAATTATTTCCCTCAAAGTAGAAAAAGAACAGTGGCGTATTCGGTAGGGCCATGTTTCCCGATTTCTGTACATTGTACATACCGTTGATCCACCCTGCTTTCTGTGTTTATATTTCTACCATTTATTTAATCTTTATTTTACAGTAAAATCATACAAGTTCATAAAACAACAATAGACTGAAGGAAAAGAGGGCTCACAAAGGGTGTCTGATCAGTTGTTAGCAGTAGTGTTGGGTACTTTCGATCTTTGCCTTGAAAATAGGGGTATATAGTTGTATTTTCCTTTGGGAAACGGAACCAATTCCGATGGCGATCTTGGATTTCCTCTGGTTTAGTCTAAAGTACAGGCGCTATCACGCCAGAGGAGTCGAAACAAGCTGCAGAAGAGCGGACATTCCGAAAGGAAAACTTATCTAAGCAGGTATGGCAACGTAAGTGTAATATCTCAGCTAAGAGATACGAAGCTCGTATATCTCATGTCGGTTACCAGCATCCCGTGTACAAAAATCCGCCATATAGCCACTAGACGCAACACAACACAGTGTCTAAATTTAACCCAAGCTGGTAGACGCCATACACTGAAGGCAACGCTCTTATGCAATAGGTATTCCTCTGTATTCCGCTCCCAAGACGATGGAGCTCTATGTTTGAACGAAAAGAGAAAACTCTACGCTGAACGAACGGGAAGGGAAAATTCTACGATAGCCCTTCCCAAGACGATGGAGCTCTATGTTTGAACGAAAAGAGAAAACTCTACGCTGAACGAACGGGAAGGGAAAATTCTACGATAGCCCTTTCTTTCTAAAAAAGAGACAGTTTTACGAAGATGGGTAAAAATAAATTTCAATTGTATAAATAGACGATTTTAAGTCACAAATGTCGTCCCCCACTTCGATAAATTTTACAACTTACCAACCAATCTCCATCTTCATCAGAAGTACCTATACGCCTACACCATGCTTAACCACTAAGTACATCACTGAGGTTTTCACGACTTTTGTCGTAGGCCGTCAATAGTGGGGTATTTTGTATTTTTATACTCGGTGAAAGGTGTAGGCGAAGTCGAGACGCACAAAATACTCTGAAGAAATGGTGGAAAACTGCCCATACCCATTTACTCAAACTCTAAACGTAGAAGAAACACACTACCATCACGTCACGTGAAGTCATGAGAAGTCAGGAACAAGTAGTCAAAGTTTTCCCATAATATTGTAGGTAATTTCGTTCAGGACAGCTACACTACCATCACGTTACGTCACGTGACTTGACAGTAGTGTGGCTGTCCTGAACGAAATTACATACCTACATTATAACCCACTTGATGTTGCTAAGACTAATTAGGACTTTCTGAAGAAATAGGTATTTCTATTTGATGAGCTTAATCCCAGTATTATCAAATCATCATCTATCCTAGAATTAATAAGGATGCTTTTTACTTAACGTAGGGAGGCACTCGTATAGAGGTGCGTTGACAATCGACCAAGATCCATATAAAGTAGACGAGATCAAAGGGTTTTGTGGGAATGAAAACGCAGTTTATAGTGTGGAAGTGTTTGCAGGGGATGTCGTTCGATATCAGCTCGCCCACGTACTTGTAATTTTCTTCTACACCACTGTAGCAGAAATCAAAAACTCGTTTCTTGTTTTAACGATTGACCATAGTGTCCAATACTATGGACGCGGTTTTACAAGTACCTACATTTACATCTTTCCTTCCTCTTCCAGATTGTGCAGAACTGTGATGAACTATTTGATAGAGAGGAATTGTCCGCTGCTCCTGATGCCGGATGGCCTGACTGTTTCAACTCTGGAGTCTTCGTATTCAAACCCTCAGAGAGCACTTACAATGCACTTGTAGAATTCGCCCTAGTCAATGGAAGTTTCGATGGTAAGATTACTCTGCCAAAAGATTAATTTTGTGCTGTGTCGTTTGGAAGCTCCATGTTTAGAGCAGTTTGTTGAAAACCTACATTATTTAATTGTTTCTCTTTGGACCTCAGTTTAAAAGACCAGCTGATTCCCCGTTCTTCGCCACGGAAAATTGATTATAACTATTAGAGATCGGTTTATAGAGTTCAGCAGAATCATCTCTTTTTGCATATTTAGAATATGTAAAGGTGTGTCCACTGTCCACACATAGTCCACCGGCCATCGATCGATGTCGACTGAACCGTCCACACTGCCTCGACAACATGGATTGACCACGGCCAGTCGATTATGTTTGAACACACCTTTTAAAATATTTCTACAAAATTTCAGCTTTCTAGATGTTGGGGTTCTGAATCGATAGACTGAGCGATCAATGGTTGATTAGGTATTAAAATTTATACCTTTTTGACACTAATGCCTTTGCACCTCTAATTTATTTCAGGTGGAGACCAAGGACTACTGAATCTGTATTTCAGTGATTGGGCCACAGCCGATAGCTCGAAACGACTGCCTTTCATTTACAACATGTGTTCCACTTCTACCTACTCTTACTTACCAGCTCTCAAACAGTAAGTCCATCAAATTACAGGGTCAAATTTATTAGGGTCAAATTTACAGGAAAATATTCGATGGTACATTTGGGTCGACCTTTTGGTAGTTTTGTAGAGATACCTACGGTATAATTACTCGCTTGGATTCTAGAGTGTAGTTATTTCAACGCTGCAGCGAACTCATTTTGATGAGCCGCCCTGCAAAACTTTCTTCGTGTTTTGAGAGGTAGCTCATTCTACTAGACGTAAAGGACGTAGGTAACAATAACAAAGTATTGTCGATTTAAAACTAGAACTAGAAAGAAGGTTGCTATTCATTCTTTGGACAGATTCCCAAATTATCCTCGAATTTTGCAGGTTTGGTTCCAAAGTGAAGATCATTCACTTCATTGGTAGCTCGAAGCCTTGGCTGCAACATTTTGACTCTACCACGGGAGCTATCTTGTCCGGTGACTCTCATTTGACCAACTTTCTGCAACTGTGGTGGGACGTGTTTGTGGTACACGTACATCCCACTTTGACGACAGAAATGGTACGTCCAAAAAGTCACTTTGTTTTGCTTCATTTGTTGTTTACATAGATTTTCTATTTTTAGTTACATTTTTTGCATGCTTTTTAACTGAGAGTAGAAAATAATTCAGGATGTTATTTTAGACCCTGCTAATAGATCACCGTTATACAGTGACCCACTTTATCTGCAACTGTGGTGGGACGTGTTTGTGGTACACGTACATCCCACTTTGACGACAGAAATGGTACGTCCAAAAAGTCACTTTGTTTTGTTTCATTTGTTGTTTACATAGATTTTCTATTTTTAGTTACATTTTTTGCATGCTTTTTAACTGAGAGTAGAAAATTAGAAATGTAGAAAATAATTCAGGATGTTATTTTAGACCCTGCTAATAGATCACCGTTATACAGTGACCCACTTTGGACACCTTTGAAAACAT
Organism: Diaphorina citri; assembly: GCF_000475195.1. Lineage (NCBI taxonomy): Eukaryota > Metazoa > Arthropoda > Insecta > Hemiptera > Psyllidae > Diaphorina > Diaphorina citri. Next base: position 79,201 of record NW_007377631.1, on the reverse strand, counting down.
TTACGAAAAAAGGGTCATTTTTAAGGCGAGGTACGCTTTTAGCTTGAGCACTTTCCTGCTTTCCCTATTCACAAATTCCCTTTTTATATTTCGCAATAATACACCTTGATTCCTTGTCCTTGCATGCCTCATCCTTACATTCCTATTCAAAAATTCCTCAGCAGTTTTTTAAGAGGATCTATATGTAGGTATGGAGTTCTTTTCTATTTTCCAAAAATAAAAATACCTATTAAACAAAGTTGCTTGCCTCTTATAAATCTCTTGTTTGGTAATTTGTTTTCCAAATCTTGATTACATCCCTGGTTGATTAGATAGCATACCTACTCACAATATCCGAAAAGAGTTGAGATTATGTATTTTATACCTAAATATACCTAACCTAATGTTTTAGTGAAGTTCAGTATAAAGACTGCTGAGGGGTTTTGACTTGCACCTTTCATGTTAACTAACCTGCATGATCCAAAAGCTTTGCACGCATATTGATTTAGACTTTCAGACAGTGTGTCCCACTTCTCTCGTAATATTTGGAATATGGAAGTTCTGAATTAGAAAACAAAATAATATTTGATTAAAATTTTACCACCTAAAAATAACCCACCGCATCATGCGACTTAGTATTTCACCTTGTGTTGTAAATTCACCCGCATGGATGTTCTCACCTAGATTTTTTTGTTTTTGTTTTCTGATTTGTGCAGACTGTTCAACGCCTCAGTAGTCTTTATAACACGTCTTCAGTAGAACTTTTGTTAGAACAATACTTTCCCACTCCCCCACCCTCCTTTGACCAACGTCCTTTGCCTCCTATACTACCCCCCTCATAAAAACAGTCTTGTAGGGATTAAACCAACAGCCTCCGGTTTACCAGGATCGTTTGACCACTACATACATCACCGTGGCAGTCAGGCAGGTCCTATTTCCTTTAGTCCTTGTGGTCTGGTTTCTGGTACTACGGTCCTATGCACCAAGCACCAAGTTTAGTTCTCTTGCATGAGTCAACAACCTCCGCTTTCCCCTACAGAGAGTCAGAGAGAAGAGGGGAAATACGTCTGGGGTCAGGGGATTCAGGGGAAATAAAAAAATATCAAAGTAATCAACAAATCAACTAAAAAAAAAAATTCAGTAAAAAAAATCATCTATTCGTGGTGTCGCGGACGGGGGTTTGCATTTTAATTTTAATTAATTATTCCTAGAATTAAATGGTTAATTCATTTAACATAATATCATAATAATTATGTTTATTCGATTGAAATTTAATTCAGAAACGGCTCGGTTGTGATTTGCAGTAGAACGCAGGGTACCTACATTGGTAGAACGCGCTGTGTGCATCAACATCAAGAATCAAGGTAGAAGAATTTCTTCAAGTGAAGGTGTGTTTCTGAAGTTTATTAGTTTTCAACAAAATTACCTACCTATTTCATTTCTGTTTGAGACAAATACCTACATCTTTAAAAATAGATTCATAACTCTCTTTGTGATTAATAAGATTTTTAGCTGGAAAAATAGTTTCCTTTTGAATTCATCAATTTTTTATTAGTTCTTGGATTGAATTTAAAATTTCTTACCTTACCATTAGCATAACACTCTTCACTTCCTGTCCTTTGTTATTGTGATTTAGAACCTGTAATCTGTATAATTTTATTGCTAAAATATTTATTTTTAATAATCCACATCAAATAGATCAATGTTTTTCTACATATAGTTTACAAACCTATTTATTTTACCAAGAAGATAGTTGTACCTACTTACCCTAACTCTGATAAATTAAACATCTAGTTCTGTGTAAAAACCAAACAAAGTTCTGTGTAAAAACCAATGCTGTGAATTTTGTTTTAAGTTATTTTTCTTGTTGGATTTTAAGTTATTACGTTAACTCTGTAACTTCACTATGTCTCAAGATGAGAAGAATCTGGTGCTCCGTGCAGATGACTCACAGAATGATTTGGACACCTTTGAAAACATTTACGAAAAAAGGGTCATTTTTAAGGCGAGGTACGCTTTTAGCTTGAGCACTTTCCTGCTTTCCCTAATATTCACAAATTCCCTTTTTATATTTCGCAATAATACACCTCAATTCCTTGTCCTTGCATGCCTCACCCTTACATTCCTTTTCAAAAATTCCTCAGCAGTTTTTTAAGAGGAACTAAATGTATGGGTTTCTTTTCTATTTTGCAAAAATAACAATACCTACCCATTTTTTAGTACATAGGTATATTTCTCCCATCTTTTTAACTTAAACAAAGTTTCTTGCCTCTTATAAATCTCTTGTTTGGTATTTTGTTTTCCAAATCTTGATTAAATCCCTGGTTGATTAGATAGCATACCTACTCACAATATCCGAAAAGAGTTGAGATTATGTATTTTATACCTAAATATAGCTAACCCAATGTTTTAGTGAAGTTCAGTATAAAGACTGCTGAGGGGTTTTGACTTGCACCTTTCATATTAACTAACCTGCATGATCCAAAAGCTTTGCACGCATATTGATTTAGACAGTGTTTCCCACTTCTCTCGTAATATTTGGAATATGGAAGTTCTGAATTACAAAACAAAATAATATTTGATTAAAATTTTACCACCTAAAAATAACCCACCGCATCATGCGGCACAGAATGAGTCCCTACGGGCCCTCTTTGACAGTGTACTTAAACCAGATGCCACCCGGCAACTACAGAAACCTCTCAACATGAGGAACTTGCCCAAATCTTTCTTTCAACCTCCTTCCACTGGCTCTAGATCTCCGTCCACATTGACCCGTCTGTACCGGAAACCCCACCAGCCGGTTCTGAACCTCCCGTACCTCCCAAGAGAAAAGGCAGCAAAGACAGTCACGCCGGGAAAAGTGGCAAGGGCAAAAAATAAATCTCGTCCTGGTCAATTCTGGTTTACCTACCTAAATACTATATTTTTTACCTCTGCTTTTGGTTGGTCTTCTCATTGGATCGGTCTTACCTCATATAGGACTTCTTCTTTTTCAGATTTCTTGTGATCTTCTAGTTCTTACATTTCTTGGATACCTAAATAATACACTTTATTATGTTGTTTCTTCTTTCCTTCTCACTTTTCATACCTTACCACTTTATATAACGAACTTAATATTAAATTTTCACCATGTTAGTTTGGGAGAATAAAAAAAATACTCATCTACTCGGATATGCCTACGAGTAATTTATCATGTTATGTTGAATAAGAGGCAGGACATAATTATAGGTAGGTACTCATTACAAAATAAGAATACAGCATTTGGCATTTGTGAGATACCTACCTATTCTATTAAAGACCCAAAACCCGAAATACTCATTGTTTTTTAATACTCATTAGATGTTTAGTACCTAATTATTATTTCATATCTTTTCGGCCAAGTTTGCTTCATTTCTCATGTTTTTATTTGAAAATAAATTTCAAAATTTTTACCTACGATAATGCCTTTTTATTTTCTTATGTGATAGCTTACAATAGGGATTTCATTTTAGAATTAGAATAGGAAGCTGAAAGAGCACTAGGTACCTAATTTGTGGATTTCAAAAATTGGTAGGCAGGTATCTACATAGTAAAATTATGTTCGTCTAAGAGTAAAAGATTAACTTAATAGTTAAATCAAGTTCTCATCTCATATCAAAAACAAAACATACGATGTGATTAATTTGGTTTCCTCTATTTCACTGGAAAATGTTGTTAATTTTTTGTAGGAATTCCACTTTTGGAAATGCTTCAAAATTTCAAATGGTCTTTTCTAAGGGAAACTATTTCAACAGCTTAGGTTTCATGCCATCTCACATGTTCCTAAACAATGTTAATGTAATTTTATTGTCTTTACGAGGATGAGGACGAGTAGGTAGGTACTGGTTATTTTATGGCATTAATTTGTTTAAGTGCCTAACTTTCTATTGTACCTATAAGCAAAGCACAAGTTATAACAATTAAAAAACATGGCACATTGCATACACACATGGTTTTCAGGCGTTCATACAAATTATTTCCCTCAAAGTAGAAAAAGAACAGTGGCGTATTCGGTAGGGCCATGTTTCCCGATTCCTGTACATACCGTTGACCCACCCTGCTTTCTGTGTATATTTTCTACCATTTAATTTAATCTTTATTTTACAGTAAAATCATACAAGTTCATAAAAACGTGATCTTCTTCTGCCCACACATTCATGCTTGCATGAACATCTGTGATGGGCCTTACTTGGGGGTTGTTGCAGTCAAGTCCCAAGTAACAACTCAGAAAGGTGTTTTGTTTTCTGTTATATCATTCAAACAATACCTTGCATCAGGTTGGATTTGACTCAATTGTTAATTGAATGCTCTTATCATTTGAGGAGTTTCAACTGTAAGTTACTGATAACATGCATTAGCATTGGCTCAACTCATGCCCTGACTTGAGTACACCTGAGTGGAAAATAGCTATTTACGAGGTCTCTATTAACACTTTGTGTGCTCCGTTGCTCATGAGTGACAGCCACTTTCCTGAGGGACCATGTCTCATTGAGTGTTGCCTCTTGTCTCTCAATATGAGCAACGTGTGACCAGTGTCACCAAGAAGTGGCATTCTACCTTCAATAAACTTTCTGGGTGTCATTTTGTAGGTACATATTAAGTAAGAGAATCCTTTGTATCTTGCCTCTTGGGAATGATGACATTTCGAGCTTGGTAGAGAAAGTACCTACAAGGTTAGTGGGTGAGATGTTCCTGTTCCCTGCCTACACCTACATTAAGTAGGTATGTGCCTACTTAGTTCTAGTTTCTAATTCAGTTTCTACTTAGGAAGTAACAGTTTTTAGGGATCCCTGGTATCCTAGAGAGAAGGGGTCAGTGCAACATGAGATGATTGTTTGGAGAGTCTAGGGGAGTTTTGGGGGCCTGTCACCAACTTCGCTCTCCCCTCTCCTCACCCCTCTGCAGAAATTAAGTCGTACATAAGTTGATGCTGTTTGTATTTTCTGCATAAAGAGTAATTACTTATGAACTGAAAAGTTGTGCAGAAACAATTTTTAGAAATAAAAAGCTCATTTTATCTCATCTCTATGGGATACACTAAATGTGCTTAAGTATATCATGATACTCAGGCAGGTAATATTCTTTTGGACTGCCAAGTTTCCAGCTATTCATCTACTTAGACCAGAGTAAGTAGTAGACTAGAGCTAATACACAATGGATAACACAGCTACAGAGAGTTCTCATATTATTCTTCCAAGTTATACACGATCTGAGCATGCGTCGAGTTTTTCATATTTTGCATCCTCTCGTCAGACCGCGGTAGAGGAAGCTATGACCGCCCTTGACATTGCCTGCAGCTAGGTAACGACACTTTCTCTTTGAGGTCTTCCCACGGCAGAGAGGTACCTCGGTAGATTTGCTGGTTGGTTTTCCTGCTATTAGAGACGGATTATTATTCCCTGTAAGGCCCTGCTTTAAAGTCGGATGGTGGAGTTAACAAGAGGATCATTTCTATTCTACGATTCTAAGGCTGGGACAATTTCATGTTACCTCAGAGACGAAGCCGGAACAGTCTCCAAGCATTCTCAGAGACGACTCAAAGGCAACAATAGACCCGGGGGTTAGGTAGCCAAGTCTGAAGGAAAAGAGGGCTCACAAAGGGTGTCTGATCAGTTGTTAGCAGTAGTGTTGGGTACTTTCGATCTTTGCCTTGGAAATAGGGGTATATAGTTGTATTTTCCTTTGGGAAACGGAACCAATTCCGATGGCGATCTTGGATTTTTGACATCTACATACCAAATTTCAAGTCTCTAGCTCTTACCGTTCTCGAGATATTTTGTTTACAGACAGACAGACAGACAGACAGACAGACAGACAGACAGACAGACAGACAGACAGACAGACAGACAGACAGACAGACAGACAGACAGACAGACAGACAGACAGACAGACAGACAGACAGACAGACAGACAGACAGACAGACAGACAGACAGACAGACAGACAGACAGACAGACAGACAGACAGACAGACAGACAGACAGACAGACAGACAGACAGACAGACAGACAGACAGACAGACAGACAGACAGACAGACAGACAGACACACAGACACACAGACACACAGACACACCCACGGACCAATGGCTGAAACTTTGGATTTAGGCTCTAGGGACCCCAAAACGTGTTTTGGCACTAAAAACTGACCATCGAAATTTTGACCCGATTACATTACTTTCCTTCCTATAGGATAAGGAAAGTAAAAAGGGACAGTTTTACGAAGATGGGTAAAAATAAATTTCAATTGTATAAATAGACGATTTTAAGTCACAAATGTCGTCCCCCACTTCGATAAATTTTATGACTTACCAACCAATCTCCATATCAGAAGTACTTACACGCCTACACCGTGCTTAACCACTACATCACTGAGGTTTTCACGAAGACCCTTGAAGTTTGTCTTTAGAAAGTTACATGGGAAAGAAAATTTGTAGTGGTATTTGACTTTTGTCGTAGGCCGTCAATAGTGGGGTATTTTGTATTTTTATACTCGGTGAAAGGCGTAGGCGAAGTCGAGACGCACAAGATAATACTCTGAAGAAATGGTGGGAAACTGCCCATACCCATTTACTCAAACTCTAAACGTAGAAACACACTACCATCACGTCACGTGAAGTCATGAGGAGTCAGGAACAAGTAGTCAAAGTTTTCCCATAATATTGTAGGTAATTTCGTTCAGGACAGCTAGACTACCATCACGTTACGTCACGTGACTTGACAGTAGAACGAAATTACATACCTACATTACTATGGGAAAACTTTATACTACATCTATCTAACTCCCCATGACTTACGTGACGTGACTTTATGGTAACTAGTGTGTTGTAGGCCGTCTACCTTTACTTGCAGAGTCCTGTAGTAAGCAGTGCTTAAGTTTCTAAACTGCTTACTTAATCTATCTAACTCCCCATGACTTACGTGACGTGACTTTATGGTAACTAGTGTGTTGTAGGCCGTCTACCTTTACTTGCAGAGTCCTGTTGTAAGCAGTGCTTAGTAGGTAGTTACACATTTAAGTACTCCTGAGTGATAGTGATAGCAAGATAGGTTCTAGGAACCCCCTGTCCCCTCCTAACCTCAATCATTTCTGCTTACACCTCCGCTATTGTGAGGAAGGAAGCGTGTCCACTTGTTCCTGTCATTAGTCATTAGTGTTAACCCTTATCTACACACTGTTCAGATTGATAAGTAACTGAATGGATCATTTTGGGTTTCCTGGAATATCCTGTCTCCAATATCTGTGTAAACCTAGTGATTCAGTGAACTATACACTCAAGAAAGTGCCTCTACGGGGAGCCCCAAAGGTCCAATGGGGTCCAAATTTTGATGTGATGTGGTGAATTAGTCTGTCAAATTTTGAAGGTTTGCGAAGTTTTCCTTGTTTTGAAATTCAACTTTATTTAGAATCAGGTAATCATTGAGTAAAATTTACACAAGGCTGTACATTATCTTCTGATGCGGCAAACCTCTTTACCTCTCTCATCAGCCAAAGTTGTCTATCCACAGATATTACAGACAGATATATGTTCGCAGATATACAAAATCGAAAGAAATGACTGCTGATGATAGGACTCAAGAGAGGAAGTTCTATGTTGTATCCTCGATATCTCTTCTGATGATTGTTCAGAATTTGAGATCAACTTGGAGGTTTAGGGGTAGATCATTACAAATTTTTGAGATCGATGGCCTAATGAGAGGCCTCTCCTTTAAGAAATGGGTTTGGGTGAATTAGGCATAGGCAGTCAGGTTGATACACTTTCATGTCCTGATGAATCCTTTCCCAATTGGACTTTTTTACCCCTTCATGTAAAGTTTCAACAGTGAAGTTGTAAGAGTAACTTTTCAGAGTTTAATCCAGCTCACCCATTGAGGAATTCCCGGAATAGAGGTATCTTTGTGGATTGATGACTGCTTTGCTTTTATACCCTTAGTTGGTTACCAGTTTGACGATGTTTTCTAACACATTGTGTGGTACGGTCTCGAAACCTTTTCGTTGATAAACTGCAGTCCTAGAGAGTTCATTATATCGAGTCTATTTCGCATGTCTTCACGGTTGAAGGTTTGTAACTGAATGGATCATTTTGGGTTTCCTGGAACATCCTGTCTCCAATGTCTGTGTAAACCTAGTGATTCAGTGAACTATACACTCAATAAAGTGCCTCTACGGTGAGCCCCAAAGAAAGGTCCAATGGGGTCCAAATTTTGATGTGATGTGGTGAATTAGTCTGTCAAATCTCGATATCTTGACCAGTGTCTTGCGGAGAATTATGTGCAATCTCTTTTCACCAGACAAGCAGATTTTCTTTCTTGTTTGAAGTGGAACCAATGGGTTAGTGACACCTTTTTCGTTTCTCACATGTCGATGTCGTGTCCTTCGCTGTGGTCATTGTTAGATGCTGATGACACTGGGAGGATCCTGCCATATACTTGGCTATATTTCTCTACGCACTCTCCTGGTCTATTCTTTTCCTATGTGATATGACGTGATGTGATCAGTTGATCACTGATCCATATTATTGGGGTTTTCCTCATATGTGATCTCCTCTGAGTTCACCATTTTTAAAGCTGACGATCGTACCAACAATCCAAATGGAGTGATAGCACGCCAACTACGCGATGTCAATGTAGAAACCGTTTGCGATATTTTGGAGTGATGAGACGATAGATTTGCAACCCAATTATCATCTTTATGGAAAGATGTTCTATGTTTTAAAGCTGACGATCGTACCAACAATCCAAATGGAGTGATAGCACGCCAACTACGCGATGTCAATGTAGGAATGTAGTAACCGTTTACGATATTTTGGAGTGATGAGACGATAGATTTCCAACCTAATTATCATCTTTATGGAAAGATGTTCTATGAATGTTCAATTTTCCCGTTTCCAACATCAAGGGCATGCCACTCTTTGCCCAAAATGTTCATAAAGCAAATGTCGTGTCCTTCGCTGTGGTCATTGTTAGATGCTGATGACACTGGGGGGATCCTGCCATATACTTGGCTATATTTCTCTACGCACTGTCCTGGTCTATTCTTTTCCTATGTGATATGACGTGATGTGATCAGTTGATCACTGATCCACATCATGGGGTTTTTCCTCATATGTGATGCATAAAGCAAACGTGACACGTTCAATACCTTACATCACTTCGTCAACTGCACACACGAGAGTTTTGTTATCTAATTGTTTTAAAAAATCTATGGGTAGGAGGTACTAAAAGGCACAAGAATATGACACAGGCTAATTGTTCCTATGAGTCATACGATCTCGTTCATCAAAGAGAGCCACTGTCTAGGTATACTAAAAGGCACAAGAATATGACACAGGCTAATTGTTCCTATGAGTCATACGATCTCGTTTTAAAGCTGACGATCGTACCAACAATCCAAATGGAGTGATAGCACGCCAACTACGCGATGTCAATGTAGGAATGTAGTAACCGTTTGCGATATTTTGGAGTGATGAGACGATAGATTTCCAACCTAATTATCATCTTTATGGAAAGATGTTCTATAAATTTTCAATTTTCCCGTTTCCAACATCAAGGGCATGCCACTCTTTGCCCAAAATGTTCATAAAGCAAACGTGACACGTTCAATACCTTACATCACTTCGTCAACTGCACACACGAGAGTTTTGTTATCTAATTGTTTTAAAAAATTTATGGGTAGGAGGTATACTAAAAGGCACAAGAATATGACACAGGCTAATTGTTCCTATGAGTCATACGATCTCGTTCATCAAAGAGAGCCACTGTCTCTGTCTCGTGAAATAAGTTCAGTACGAATGACTGTCCTAGTGTTGTCAGCATTTGTTTCATCACTGACATAGCCTCCTCCATTTGTAACATGCAGGAATCCTTGTAACCTGTTTGCATCAACAATACATTCTCATGGAAATAAATAAATAATAAACATTCGTAGGCTTGTTTAAAAAGGTTAATCACAAAAATGTGGTCACTTTATTTGTAATATTAAAAAGTTAGAACTTTCAAGGGTACACAAAAATGAAAACAGATCGCTTTTTTCATTTTCCGTATTTCCCTTATCCGCTTTGCATAATAGCAAATCATTATCCAAATTCACCACACTTAATAAAAATTCACCTAAATAATGTCTTCTTCATGGTTCACTGCTTAAAAAAAGTTTTTTCTGCATTTTTCCTCTCAGTTCTAACCTCCAAATACCTATAGTTACAGTTAGATCAGTTGTATTACTTTCTGACAAAAGAAAGACGAACCTATTTGAATGCTCGGTCTCTTTAATTTTAGACTCTCCCAATATAAGGCAGGTAAGTAGGAATAGGTTCTCTGGAGGGTCCATTTTCTCTGATCCAATAATAGCTTCGTCCTTTCAGCGCTCGCTCGCCTAGTAAGCTAGAGGTTCCGGGTTTAGATCCCAATCCATTTTGACCACAAATTTCTAGTGGAGCTTTCAGTTGGATAAAATGAGTTGCTATATATTCACAGTGAAGATCAGATTTTATTGTTGGGGAAAAAGTCAAAAAGATACCTAGAAGCTAGAGGTTCCGGGTTTAGATCCCAATCCATTTTGACCACAAATTTCTAGTGGAGCTTTCAGTTGGATAAAATGAGTTGCTATATTCACAGTGAAGACCAGATTTTATTGTTGGGGAAAAAGTCAAAAAGATACCTAGAGTTAAGGGAAATGGAATTCTTTAGCTCACTTGCCTCCATCCCACCTGATCTAAAAGCTCAAATAAAAACATTACGACAAAACTGGAGTGAGGAAATCATCAATAAATAATTAACAAGGTATAAATCCCCGAGTAATTAAGTTTAGAAAGTACAGAGCCAACGTTCGCCATTAATTTTTTTTTGCCCGTTGCTATAGCTAATTAATTATCCTTAATATATTGCTGATAAGCTGAACATTGCACTAATGGTATACAGTAATATATCATGTCTGCGGGTTCTAGAGGATATTATCCTAGATACAGGACAGGATGAGGTTGTGGTCTGCCTTCTAATGTACCAAGATGAGACTGAAAAGTCCCTTTATCGAGTACGTGTACACGTAGGGTAGGTATTGCGGTGGATAAAGCATAAGTTATTCAGTACTCAGAAGGTACAAACATGTTTTTCACTATTGAAATGTTTCTTGGATGATGTGACTGATGGCAGCAGGCAGTAGCTAGTACTGTCCCTGACTCCTTGATAAGCATGTATAAACACGGTTAACGTAATCTTTCGCGGATTTCTTTATATTTTGTAAAAAAAGATCGGAGACCGACCTAAATCAGTTGCTCTCGTCTTTTAATGATTCATCACAATTATATTGGTCTCTACATGGGCCACATTCATTTGTGGAGTCTTTTCATTCACGACATGAACAAAATCTTCGAGAAGACCAGAAATAACAGTTTCTCAGGGTATCATGAGCCACGACAGGCCAAGGCATTAACCATTCTGTCGGTTGAGCTTTATAATTGTTGAGAAACCCGACACTCTTGAAGCGTTTGCCTTTGAAATGGGAACAGTCCGCCCCCTTTGCCCCGTCATGCTTGCCTAATGGCCCAGGTATTGTATAAAACATGTGAAACATAACTTGCAAGTTGCAACTCTTACGTCGAAGCATTTCACATGCACTGAGAGAACTCTGAGCTACGAGCACTGGTACAGCTCATCTGTTTGGCTTGACTTTAGTCTGACCTATTGTTGTAAAAGTTAGTCACATTTTATTTTTATTCTCGTTATGAATAGGTCGACGGTTCGTCCTCAAGATTGTAGTTATAAAATTTCTCAAGACTCAACGTGCATAGAGACTCATCTTCGAGACCGTATTAAGAACTTAATGAGCACGGATGTGTCCTTATTAAGAGTAAGTTCCTCTCCTTTGGAAGTGAAATGAAAAAAAATAGAATGAATCAACACCTAATAAGTGGAACAATGGGCAGACAGAACGTAATCTCCGTTATGTTATCAAACTTGGGAGTAGTGTTCATGAGTAAGAGTCCCATTTTGAATCTATAAATGGGGACTGTAATTTATTATTTGATTCCGTCTAGTTAAAGTTGACGATTGGATCATACACTTAATAAATTGAGATATCTACCGTCACTGCTTGGTCTCTGAAACATCATGTTCTTGTCTTTGATTAATTCTGTTAGTAGTTTCAGGTTTAAATTGAGGTATTGAGAGTAGAGTTGTCTTTTAGTTATCTAATAGCTATCATGTTTCGATAGAGTTACTCAAGGGAAGTTTTTTTTTCTATCCATGGGAGGTTTTTTACTTGGGTCGCTGTGTAAATCTAAATGAGGAAGGAGGAACTATTTCACATTAATCTTTAAAAGTGCTCTAGAAAGGGATTAAAAGTTGAAAGTATTCATTTGACTTTGGCTAGCCTGACTACTGCCGACAGCATGTCTAATAAAGTAGGGCGTTGTACCAACGTTTTCATTGGTTGATCTTGAATATTTTCTTCCTGATTATCACATCAGTTTCCTCGTTGTCAAATCAGCAAGTTATCACGGTACTGATTCTCTAACCTTATAACTCGAACCGTGTTCCGTGCCCAATAGTCTAAATCCAAGCCAATATCTCGAGTACCTGTACCGGGTCGATCTGAGATACGCTTGTATGCCGTTGGTCACCCCGTTATCTCGAGGACAGTATTGGGTTCCAGAGGACACCCTGTATAAATCACAGAGCGAGTAAAGATAAATGTAGCTTGCGTAAGTGTTGCTTAACGCCCGCGGGCACACTTGATTCGATTTGCATGCTGTATAAAGACGATTTTTATATTTCTTTGTCTTGTACTTGTATATCAGCTGGTCACTAGACAGGCTTGGTGCAAACAGGAGGGAAATCTAGGGTGTGTGGTAACTGGTGATGGTGACACACATCCTTTTGAATATGTCTATCCTGTTCCTTGGTCAGTATTGTGGATTGACATAGGGACCATCTCAAAGTGAGAAATTCCCATGTGTTTACCATACAGTCTAGGCCTAGTGGTGAACCCCATTTGAAACATTTGTAGGTTCTCTTCTGGTGTTTTATTTAGGTAATTTTAGTCCGTTGATTTAGGTCATACTGACTTGTTTCCTGTTGCAACCCTCATGATGCATTTTTGTTTCGTGTGAACGTACTTCTTTAAAAACTGTTCGTTTTATTCCGTTGAAAGCTCCCAAATTTTACAATACCAACACTTGATAAGTCTAACGTATACTTACTACCCGTGTTTATCATAGGGTGTACCGGTATAGCTTTGTTTCGTGTGAACGTACTTCTTTAAAAACTGTTCTTTTTATTCCGTTGAAAGCTCCCAAATTTTACAATACTAATACTTGATAAGGCTAACGTATACTTACTACCCGTCTTTATCATAGGGTGTACCGGTATAGCCATAAGCTCGGGCCCTGGTCCTCGCATGCACGCCATAAAATAATATCCTACCAGAGGACACTGCATAGGTCCTGGCTTGAGAGCCAGAGCTCTGCCACCCAGACTTGACAATCTCGGTGGCAGGTCTGCGAAATATTCAGCAAAAAGCTGTCGAGCGTTCGGCCATGTTGAAGAGTACCAGGTCTCCTGTGGTGCTACTCAGAGAGGCTGTGAATGAGAGAAATTAGTACGAGTATATCCATATCCTTTGCGAACTCTAGCTTTGGGTTCTACTCAGTTTGCAGAAACTTCAGAGAGGCTGAGAATGAGAGAAATTAGTACGAGTATATCCATATCCTTTGCGAACTCTAGCTTTGGGTTCTACTCAGTTTGCAGAAACTTCGGAGAGGCTGAGAATGAGAGAAATTAGTACGAGTATATACTCTGCGAACTTCTAGCTTTGGTTCAATCAGTTCAATGAGAAGTTTTAGAACCAGTAGGGTGTGTTGTGGTCAGACTCCAATGGTGATGAAATGGTCAATCCCCGGACTGGTTGGGTTTGTTCTCTCCGATGTTTTATTCCTCACTGGCCAAGGCAGCAGTAGCACCAATTAGCCAATCACAAATTAGGTATAAGTTTTAGGTGGCCGCGGCAAGAGTCCAAGATATCTACTAGAAAAGGCTTTGTTTTCGATTCTTCCTGTTGGCTAACTATGAAAACCAGAAAGGATAGGTATTATGTAATGCTTGTTTATTACGAGAACACCAAGTTGGGATTGGCTTTTGACTTCTAATAATATTAGATAAGCTTTTACCATTAACATCTTTCTATTAAAAACATGACTCTTTGCCCAAGTCCTCTTTGTGTGACCAGTTGATCATCATCACTTAGATAAGCTTTTACCATTAACATCTTTCTATTAAAAACATGACTCTTTGCCCAAGTCCTCTTTGTGTGACCAGTTGACCATCATCACACAATAGCCCTATTAGATAAGCTTTTACCATTAACATCTTTCTATTAAAAACATGACTCTTTGCCCAAGTCCTCTTTGTGTGACCAGTTGACCATCATCATACAATAGCCCTACTATTATATTAGATCCAAGAAGAAGACAGTTAACTTGTTAAGTATAATTTTTTATCTCCAAGATGACTCCGTTTACTGCATTACTTATTTAGCACTCATCCATTCGTTATCGAAAAAACTTGACGATGTTGTTCGGACGAAGGCTGGTAATGACTTCATATGTGTGACGTGTTTATCGTGCAAGCTACCTACATGTCTCAATCTAATTTTGGTCCACATGACCTCATCGTAATATCTCGGAACAGATTCATCTCTACTGATGACGCTACACACTGGGACATCATTGACCAAGTCAGCAAGTAGCCAGAGCCAAGAGTTTTTACTTTACGAGCAGTGAAGTTCTTTTCCTTGAACTTTTCTTAATACGAGTAGCATGGGGAGTCTTTGTGTTGTTGTAGCAAAGCTATGAAGTCATCTGTTGATGGTGGTAATCCGAGAGCCCTGTTCTTGTTTCTCCATGGTCTCTCAATGGATCTCTTTCTTTGTTGAGCAGTTCCTACAGTCGTTTCTAATGATGGACTGATTTTGTGCCTCTTTCTTGTTTGCAATATCACCAAATACCATACACGGGATCTGTGTATCATCAGAAGATCCTAAAGTTTTCCTTAAGTAATGTCTTTTTACAATCACTTATACCTACTTTCATACACTTATTTTTCAGTGATTGGTTATAAGAATAGATGCCAATTAATTTTTACCAGAGGTATTCTTGTCTGCACTTCTATTTTTTTATTTGTTCAGCAAAGGGACGTTTTGTTTGGTTGAAAACTAGTTTGGTGAAGTGGAACAGATACCTACTTGAAATATTCCTAGTAACATCGTGTATTCCATCATTATTACCTACTCATGCCAAATAGTTTTGTGATAAGGGGCCTTCAGTTTTGCAGCGATAATGATAAGATTCCTTGTTCGGGTCAAGTGTTTTTTTAGTTTTGGGTCTTGGCATTTCGTGGAAAATCAATAAGAACCACACGATTTGATCCTGAACGAATTGCATCGATGTTTTTCTAGATTTGTAGAATTCTGTGAAGTTATTTGTCCCCCCCCTCCTCTATGTTGATCAAAACATTTTAAATGCCCAACAGATTGCACATTTGAGACCATTACATTGTTTCCTAATCATAGCTAACTGTTGTACATTTCCTCTCTAAGAATTATTCGACAGACAGACAGACAGACAGACAGACAGACACACAGACACACAGACACACAGACACACCCACGGACCAATGGCTGAAACTTTGGATTTAGGCTCTAGGGACCCCAAAACGTGTTTTGGCACTAAAAACTGACCATCGAAATTTTGACCCGATTACATTACTTTCCTTCCTATAGGATAAGGAAAGTAAAAAGGGACAGTTTTACGAAGATGGGTAAAAATAAATTTCAATTGTATAAATAGACGATTTTAAGTCACAAATGTCGTCCCCCACTTCGATAAATTTTATGACTTACCAACCAATCTCCATATCAGAAGTACTTACACGCCTACACCGTGCTTAACCACTACATCACTGAGGTTTTCACGAAGACCCTTGAAGTTTGTCTTTAGAAAGTTACATGGGAAAGAAAATTTGTAGTGGTATTTGACTTTTGTCGTAGGCCGTCAATAGTGGGGTATTTTGTATTTTTATACTCGGTGAAAGGTGTAGGCGAAGTCGAGACGCACAAAATACTCTGAAGAAATGGTGGAAAACTGCCCATACCCATTTACTCAAACTCTAAACGTAGAAACACACTACCATCACGTCACGTGAAGTCATGAGGAGTCAGGAACAAGTAGTCAAAGTTTTCCCATAATATTGTAGGTAATTTCGTTCAGGACAGCTACACTACCATCACGTTACGTCACGTGACTTGACAGTAGTGTGGCTGTCCTGAACGAAATTATATACCTACATTATTATGGGAAAACTTCATACTTTGCAGCGATAATGATAAGATTCCTTGTTCGGGTCAAGTGTTTTTTTAGTTTTGGGTCTTGGCATTTCGTGGAAAATCAATAAGAACCACACGATTTGATCCTGAACGAATTGCATCGATGTTTTTCTAGATTTGTAGAATTCTGTGAAGTTATTTGTCCCCCCCCTCCTCTATGTTGATCAAAACATTTTAAATGCCCAACAGATTGCACATTTGAGACCATTACATTGTTTCCTAATCATAGATCCTGTTCCTTGGTCAGTATTGTGGATTGACATAGGGACCATCTCAAAGTGAGAAATTCCCATGTGTTTACCATACAGTCTAGGCCTGGTGTTTTATTTAGGTAATTTTAGTCCGTTGAATTAGGTCATACTGACTTGTTTCCTGTTGCAACCCTCATGATGCATTTTTGTTTCGTGTGAACGTACTTCTTTAAAAACTGTTCTTTTTATTCCGTTGAAAGCTCCCAAATTTTACAATACTAATACTTGATAAGTCTAACGTATACTTACTACCCGTGTTTAATAAGTTCTTTAAGACATCATCAGTAAAGTCTACTCGTTTCAAAAGCTGTCTACAAAACTCTACATAGAAATTCAAGCACCTCACTTGAAAGTCATGAAAGTCGTTATAGAACATAGGATCAAGTTCATGTTTCAATGTCACTACATCTGGACCAAAGTACATTTCATCCAATTGTAAGAAGTATCTGTTCTCTTCTGGATTCAATGATGAGATGGGTGTTTGATCTACATAGATTGGTTGCATATAATATTTAAGAATAGTTTTCAATTGATCTTCTAAAGATGATAACAAGGCAGGAAGACAATTGTTTGTGTTTAGGGACTCGTGAGTAAGATTCTTGGTACTAGGTAAGAAGAAATTCAAAAATAAGAAGTAGGCTTTGATGATGGGATTCCTTAACGTTTGTAAAATAGTTTCTGCTTTCTCCTCTCTATCTTCAACCGTAGTCCTTGCACTGGTTTCAAAATATGAAAGCAATGAGTCCCAATTTTCTACTATTCTCTCAACAACTTTGAATATTGAAATACGATTTGTGTTGCTAAGCTTCTGTGAATTTCGAAAATTTACATTGAAGATGTTTTGAATTCGTTTAAGTTCAGGCACACGTTTTGTAGGTTTTTTCTTGTGGGTAAATTTAAAAATGTCATTACAGAGATCTTCTAGAGGTGTTGGCAGCTCCTTACATGCTTCAGAAGCACACAAGTGAAAACTATCATAGACACAGCCAGGGACATACACATACTGATTCAATTCAATTAATCTTTGTGATGGAGGATCTGTGCATGTTGATGAGTTATATTGTGACAAAGCTAGTAGATTTGATACAGGGACCTCAATTCTTCCTAAGAAAGACATAATAGCTTGAAACACCTCCATACTATTCCAGGAGTTTTCAACATCAAGAATATTGAGAAATGAGTCTTCTACATCTCTGATATCCTCATTGTAGTAGCGTGCAATAAGTGTAAGAAATTTTTGAGCATCTTCAATAATTAATGAGAAAAAATTTGATTGGAGCTTTTTTGAAAGAGAATTGAGTGTATCATCAGCCAAAGCATTCTTCATAAGGTATCCAGTCTTGGTATGACTACACTGAATATGTTGCAACACCTCACTGTCTGGGTCCAGAGCTTTCAGTAGTCCAGGCAAAGTGTCCATTATAGTTAATGGTAAGTTCTGTTCTGCTACGTAAGCACACAATCTCATTTCTGCATTCCTTACAGTATCCATATTCAAACGTTTTTTTGGAACTAGAAGAGAATTTTTACTTTCCTTGTTTGTCATTTTAGGCTTACCCTTGTGTGTCAATTCCTGTTGGGCTCTTGCTAAAGCTTGTCTCTCAGCATGTTCTAGTCCTTGTTTATGTTTAGGAGTTTGGCCATGGCGAAGCATTATACTTTTGCTGCCCGACAAGTAACATTTGCAATACTTACAGAATGCTCGAGCACTGGTACAGCTCATCTGTTTGGCTTGACTTTAGTCTGACCTATTGTTGTAAAAGTTAGTCACATTTTATTTTTATTCTCCGAGCACTGGTACAGCTCATCTGTTTGGCTTGACTTTAGTCTGACCTATTGTTGTAAAAGTTAGTCACATTTTATTTTTATTCTCGTAGGTTATGAATAGGTCGACGGTTCGTCCTCAAGATTGTAGTTATAAAATTTCTCAAGACTCAACGTGCATAGAGACTCATCTTCGAGACCGTATTAAGAACTTAATGAGCACGGATGTGTCCTTATTAAGAGTAAGTTCCTCTCCTTTGGAAGTGAAATGAAAAAAAATAGAATGAATCAACACCTAATAAGTGGAACAATGGGCAGACAGAACGTAATCTCCGTTATGTTATCAAACTTGGGAGTAGTGTTCATGAGTAAGAGTCCCATTTTGAATCTATAAATGGGGACTGTAATTTATTATTTGATTCCGTCTAGTTAAAGTTGACGATTGGATCATACACTTAATAAATTGAGATATCTACCGTCACTGCTTGGTCTCTGAAACATCATGTTCTTGTCTTTGATTAATTCTGTTAGTAGTTTCAGGTTTAAATTGAGGTATTGAGAGTAGAGTTGTCTTTTAGTTATCTAATAGCTATCATGTTTCGATAGAGTTACTCAAGGGAAGTTTTTTTTTCTATCCATGGGAGGTTTTTTACTTGGGTCGCTGTGTAAATCTAAATGAGGAAGGAGGAACTATAATTTATTATTTGATTCCGTCTAGTTAAAGTTGACGATTGGATCATACACTTAATAAATTGAGATATCTACCGTCACTGCTTGGTCTTTGAAACATCATGTTCTTGTCTTTGATTAATTCTGTTAGTTGTTTCAGGTTTAAATTGAGGTATTGAGAGTAGAGTTGTCTTTTAGTTATCTAATAGCTATATCATGTTTCGATAGAGTTACTCAAGGGAAGTTTTTTTTCTATCCAAGGGAGGTTTTTTACTTGGGTCGCTGTGTAAATCTAAATGAGGAAGGAGGAACTGTTTCACATTAATCTTTAAAAGTGCTCTAGAAAGGGATTAAAAGTTGAAAGTATTCATTTGACTTTGGCTAGCCTGACTACTGCCGACAGCATGTCTAATAAAGTAGGGCGTTGTACCAACGTTTTCATTGGTTGATCTTGAATATTTTCTTCCTGATTATCACATCAGTTTCCTCGTTGTCAAATCAGCAAGTTATCACGGTACTGATTCTCTAACCTTATAACTCGAACCGTGTTCCGTGCCCAATAGTCTAAATCCAAGCCAATATCTCGAGTACCTGTACCGGGTCGATCTGAGATACGTTTTCATTGGTTGATCTTGAATATTTTCTTCCTGATTATCACATCAGTTTCCTCGTTGTCAAATCAGCAAGTTATCACGGTACTGTTTCTCTAACCTTATAACTCGAACCGTGTTCCGTGCCCAATAGTCTAAATCTAAGCCAATATCTCGAGTACCTGTACCGGGTCGATCTGAGACCTCGTTGTCAAATCAGCAAGTTATCACGGTACTGTTTCTCTAACCTTATAACTCGAACCGTGTTCCGTGCCCAATAGTCTAAATCTAACTAAGCCAATATCTCGAGTACCTGTATCTCGAGTACCCGGGTCGATCTGAGACACGCTTGTATGCCGTTGGTCACCCCGTTATCTCGAGGACAGTATTCGGTTCCAGAGGACACCCTGTATAAATCACAGAGCGAGTAAAGATAAATGTAGCTTGCGTAAGTGTTGCTTAACGCCCGCGGGCACACTTGATTCGATTTGCATGCTGTATAAAGACGATTTTTATATTTCTTTGTCTTGTACTTGTATATCAGCTGGTCACTAGACAGGCTTGGTGCAAACAGGAGGGAAATCTAGGGTGTGTGGTGACTGGTGATGGTGACACACATCCTTTTGAATATGACCGCGGGCACACTTGATTCGATTTGCATGCTGTATAAAGACGATTTTTATATTTCTTTGTCTTGTACTTGTATATCAGCTGGTCACTACACAGGCTTGGTGCAAACAGGAGGGAAATCTAGGGTGTGTGGTGACTGGTGACGGTGACACACATCCTTTTGAATATGACTATGTATCCTGTTCCTTGGTCAGTATTGGATTGACATAGGGACCATCTCAAAGTGAGAAATTCCCAAGTGTTTACCATACAGTCTAGGCCTAGCGGTGAACCCCATTTGAAACATTTGTAGGTTCTCTTCTGGTGTTTTATTTAGGTAATTTCTTCTAGTCCTTGTTTATGTTTAGGAGTTTGGCCATGGCGAAGCATTATACTCTTGCTGCCCGACAAGTAACATTTGCAATACTTACAGTATGCGGTATGACTATTATCATCTGGTTCTTCTATCCATATTCCCAATTCTGAATCACTGTACCAATTTTTATTGAATTTCTGTTTGTAACATTTCCTGATTTCTTCCATTCTGAAACAAAAATTAAAATTTATAGGTTAGTTAGAAAGGTTCTATCCATCATAACCATAAGAGTTGCACTACCTGTGGCTTGTGGCAGTCTATCTACCACTGATTATCATAGTAGAGGGAATTTAAACAAAATCCTTTACTTGGTATTCTTACACAAGTAATCTGCTACATAGATGGTACCTACTAACTAAACAGGTCATCCTAGGTTTACTCTGTGACTACAATAGCTTGGAAAAGTATTGCTTTTTACTCTGCAGGTAAACCATAATTTGCTCTAGACAACACCAGAGCGTTCAGGAATTGGCCCCTCTGACTATTTTACTTAGGCACCTACCTACCTACCTAGTACCTAGAATAGTAGTGGGTAGTGGAAGTCTGGAAGTTCATCACTGACAGTTACGGTACCTACCTACCTCTTTATTAATTGAGTCACTTACCTGCACTTCACAGTAGTTGATACGCTCCAAGACAAATTATTCTTTCAAAATAAATTACCTACTTTTGAATGGGATAAACTTGATTTTAAAGAATAAAACAAATTAAATTATTAAATGTAGAAACTACCTACCTAGAAAGTGTAAAATATTAACCTCCATCCTTTTTAACCTCTTCTCTTTTCTTCTTTCCATTTTTGTTTTGTTCTCGTTTGTTTACACTCGAGTATTTGAGTCGATGTGCGCATGCGCGCAGACCGGTGTGACGTCAGTCAAGGCTGAGCACGGAGCCAGTGGCGTGGCATGGTAGGAGAAGTAGGGGCACTTGGAAATCTTGGAATAGGATAGGAACTAACTATAGGAAGTAGGTACTTCAACTTGATACTTATGTCGATGTGCGCATGCGCGCAGACCGGTGTGACGTCAGTCAAGGCTGAGCACGGAGCCAGTGGCGTGGCATGGTAGGAGAAGTAGGGGTACTTGGAAATCTTGGAATAGGATAGGAACTAACTATAGGAAGTACTTCATCTTGATACTTACGGGGATTAATAAATTAGCAAGTAGGATTATCTCTGGATTGAAATAAATAAATTTTCCTTGGATTAGGATAGGAAATACTTGATACACACGGGACTTACCATGTAGTGACTAATTTATTGAAAATAAATTTTCCTTTAACCTTTAAACAAGTTCCGGATCAATTTAGGATTGATCTCAATCTAAGGTCTTAGAATAATCCACAGTAAAATAAGAGTAAGTATTTTCCTAAATAAAAAATAATAAAAAAAACGACTACTTAGGCTGATAAGTTGATGACAGTAGGCAAAAAGTGGCTTCATAAGCTGATAGGTAAGTTTATAACAGTAGAAAAAAAAGTCACTAAAGTATAGGTACATACCTAGGTAGGTGAATGTATTTCTAATAATGTACCTAATAATACCGATTTGCTTATTCCACTATACCTACTACTTCATATTTTCTATCACACACAGTTACCTCCACTTTTTGTGAACCTATGTCCATTGGTTTTGGTATATTGAAGCCGATGGCCCTTCCAATCGGCTTCAATAAACGAACCTCTGAGCTCTGTCTAATTCCAACGTGTTTTTCCGCTTGTTTGCTTCCAGTCATCACACCAAGACCACAACATGGGAAGATCCCCGCAAAACTTTGGCGGCTCAAGTGCAGAGTCAACACCAGAGGAGTGCAGAACTCCTCAGCTCTCCATCCCCTCAGCCGTCACCTCAAGCGCCCAGTAAGTCTTACCAGATTATCAGCTCATAAATCTCATTATGTAAGGTGTACAGGTACACTGTACAAGTATTCCCACTCAGAGGGAGAGAAAAGGGTCACTTCTGTGGTCGAATGGTTTTAAAACTTGACTCTTGACCCGGAGGTGCCAAGTTCGAATTCCGGCCGGGCTGAAAATTTTCCAATTGAAAATTTCCGTTCTCGAATACTCAGTTGCCTTCACGAGACTTTGCCACTCTAAGGCCCCTTCCCAGTTGTCCATGTCGTGCGACTCGTGCGGAAAAAATCGTGTCGTGCGTAAGTGGGAACACTCTCATTTGAATTACATTGCCTACCGGACATTCAGAAAAAAAATCCAATGAAACTAACGACAAGTGGGAACGGACCTTACTATGTAGTAAAAAATTAAGTCTTTTGATCAATGTGACCATTATGAAAGAGAAAGATATGTATGATGCTTTGAATTTTGTCTTGTTAAATCCGAATAAAAGTCTCAATGAACATGTTTTTTTCTCTCAAAAAACAATGATTCATAATAATTGGTGTTGACTCATGATTTCCAAGTTTATAGTTATACTAACTTATCAAAGTTCGATTCATACATTCATAGTTACCTCTGAGTACAATGTTGCAACTTGCAACTTTCATCACGAGAAACAGGCCCGTTCCTAGGAAGGGGATTAATTAAGCATAAACTCGGTTTAAGTTTTACTCTCAGATTAATCGCTTTGATGGGTCGATTTAAAAAAAAAATGTAAATGCAGTTTCTTTGTGTTATTATGTCACAACTTTGGTGCTCACTGCAGCATTGCAGGGATTTCCCAATATCTCAATAATCCTATAATTCAATGTTTACCTACCATGCTGGCACCGGTCGCTATGCGCATTGATTTGTCATAGCTACTCATTTTCCTCACGAGGCTGAGTGGGCATCATTGTTCATACAACATTTGGACTGGCACCGGTCGCTATGCGCATTTACATGTCATAGCTACTCATTTTCCTCACGAGGCTGAGTGGGCCCCACGCAATAGCCAGTCACGGAATCAATCCTTTGCATGATACAAATTTCTTGACCCCGCCGGGAATCGAACCCGGGTCTCCCGCGTGCAAGGCGAGCGCAGTGACCACTATGCCATGGGAGCTGACTGATGGGTCGATTTTTAAAAATTTCAAAATTTTTATCCAACTCGAGTTTGTGGACCCGGTTCTAAGGGCTGTTTATGTACTTTCCGTCATTTAATTTTGTCCTTTTCTCTTTCCTTCCTCAGCAAAACCGAGCGGCAGTGTAAGCCCAGGATCCCTGGGTCCTCTACCTGAAGGATGGGACATGGCCACCACAGCGGAGGGAGAGACCTACTTCATCAATCACACCACAAGAACTACCTCCTGGTTCGATCCCCGAATCCGTAAGTATTTTGTTAAGGTGTGTCCACACATCACCGATTGATGTGGATCGACGGCCGATCGGTTCTGAACCTACTTCATCAATCACACCACAAGAACTACCTCCTGGTTCGATCCCCGAATCCGTAAGTATTTTGTTAAGGTGTGTCCACACATCATCGATTGATGTGGATCGACGGCCGATCGGCTCTGATTGGACACGATTGTCAGGGCTTTTTATTTTCCATTTCCCTGGGTTTTCCTACGCAGCATCCATAGGTACCAAGATCGACTTGGCTGAAAAACGTTGTTATTCCATTGATCCCACCTACTTTATACGTCGGTTCTGATTGGACACGATTGTCAGGGCTTTTTATTTTCCATTTCCCTGGGTTTTCTTACGCAGCATCCATAGGTACCAAGATCGACTTGGCTGAAAAACGTTTGTTGTTCCATTGATCCCACCTACCTTATACGGGTTCTAGGCGATGTTGTGTAATGATTGCATCTGCATGCAACGTTATCTGAACCTTTGAAGTTTTTATCTGCTAGGCTAAAAGAAAAAAAAAAAATCGGACTTTTGGACACGATTGTCAGGGCTTTTTATTTTCCATTTCCCTGGGTTTTCTTACGCAGCATCCATAGGTACCAAGATCGAATTGGCTGAAAAACATTTGTCATTCCATTGATCCCACCTACTTTATACAGGTTCTAGGCGATGTTGTGTAATGATTGCACCTGCATGCAACGTTATCTGAACCTTTGAAGTTTTTATCTGCTAGGCTAAAAGAAAAAAAATCGAACTTTGGGAAAATAACCGCCTGTAAAATCAGTTTTCAATTTGTAAAACATTCGGAGATCATAACATGCTAGGCGATGTTGTGTAATGATTGCACCTGCATGCAACGTTATCTGAACCTTTGAAGTTTTTATCTGCTAGGCTAAAAGAAAAAAAATTAATAATAATAATCGGACTTTGGGAAAATAACCGCTTGTAAAATCAGTTTTCAATTTGTAAAACATTCGGAGATCATAACATTCTCAAAACTCATGTGAGAATCTCGTGTTGTATAAAGTAAAATGTCATGTAAACACACACATAACCAGTGTGTTGTGTTGTTTCATATTTGTGTAGAATTTTTCTATTTTTAAATTCGGTGTTCTCCCCAACACGTCTTGTTGTTAGCGCTCCTACAGGGTCTGTCACTTCTTGTTTGTTAACTCTCCCTTTATACAGGGTCTGCCTTGGGAATAGTGTCCATTTGGACGTTGTGTGTTAGCTGTCCTCTATACAGGGTCCGCCCTGGGAATAGTGTCCATGTGGATGTTGTGTTCAGGGTGCTGAGTGTTCAACTTTATTAATGTTTCGATTAGGTTGAGACTTATCGACCCTAGTTAATTCGGGATAGATCTACTTCATCTACTTATGTGATTAAAAAAAAGAGGTTTGATAGAGGGAAATGTAACTGCCAAGGTCTTATCGTCCCGAAATCGAAGAGAGAAGGAAGACAAGATAGGAAAAAGTCACGCGTTTCGAGTAGGAACTTTAGTATCCCATCAGGATAAAATCTGCCCTGGGCGGGAATCGGACCTGCGACCTAGCGCTTACAAGGCCAACCAAGTTAACCAAGCTGGTGGAACTATGGATTAACTGAAAACTCTGTGGTAAGATCGGACTGTTTATTATCTCTTTTAACATCTTCAATTTTGACATCAAATTCATCATCTCACTCATCAGACATTTGGACGTTTTGAGTGCCTATTTTTTTCTTGTAGATACTCTCATTTATTTTAATTTTCGTTAGCCTAGGTATGACCCATAAAGCAAACGTGACACGTTCAATACCTTACATCACTTCGTCAACTGCACACACGAGAGTTTTGTTATCTAATTGTTTTAAAAAATTTATGGGTAGGAGGTATACTAAAAGGCACAAGAATATGACACAGGCTAATTGTTCCTATGAGTCATACGATCTCAGATGTCTCAGTCTCACCTGCGTTTAGACGCCACTAGATGAGCTAACTTTGTGGAGACTAGGAATGTTTCTGAAAAGTTTTTCTCGAACCTTTCCTCAAAGAGGGGTTTTTACGGGGTATTGGCCCACTATTGGCTTGGATGTCTCAGTCTCACCTGCGTTTAGACGCCACTAGATGAGCTAACTTTGTGGAGACTAGGAATGTTTCTGAAAAGTTTTTCTCGAACATTTCCTCAAAGAAGGGTTTTTACGGGGTATTGGCCCACTATTGGCTTCTTTAAATAAGTGTTGTTACAATGACTTCAATAGTCTTTATGGCGTACCCGGTATGCGACAACCTCTATGTTTGTTTCTTTTTAAATCCACCTGTATTTCAATATGGCTACTTGAGTTGGTATTCATCATCCATTTTTATATTTCTAATGTTTCCTAGAATTCCCGGAATAGAGGTATCTTTGTGGATTGATGACTGCTTTGCTTTTATACCTTTCTAATGTTTCCTAGAATTCCCGGAATAGAGGTATCTTTGTGGATTGATGACTGCTTTGCTTTTATACCCTTAGTTGGTTACCAGTTTGACGATGTTTTCTAATAAGAGCCAAGAGTTTTTACTTTACGAGCAGTGAAGTTCTTTTCCTTGAACTTTTCTTAATACGAGTAGCATGGGGAGTCTTTGTGTTGTTGTAGCAAAGCTATGAAGTCATCTGTTGATGGTGGTAATCCGAGAGCCCTGTTCTTGTTTTCTCCATGGTCTCTCAATGGATCTCTTTCTTTGTTGAGCAGTTCCTACAGTCGTTTCCAATGATGGACTGATTTTGTGCCTCTTTCTTGTTTGCAATATCACCAAATACCATACACGGGATCTGTGTATCACCAGAAGATCCTAAAGTTTTCCTTAAGTAATGTCTTTTTACAATCACTTATAACTACTTTCATACACTTACCGTCGTATGTATGAAAGCCAAAGTTAAACTTTAGTTTAAGTTGAAGGTTTGCGAAGTTTTCCTTGTTTTGAAATTCAACTTTATTTAGAATCAGGTAATCATTGAGTAAAATTTACACAAGGCTGTACTTACATTATCTTCTGATGCGGCAAACCTCTTTACCTCTCTCATCAGCCAAAGTTGTCTATCCACAGATATTACAGACAGATATGTTCGCAGATATACAAAATTGAAAGAAATGACTGCTGATGGTAGGACTCAAGAGAGGAAGTTCTATGTTGTATCCTCGATATCTTGACCAGTGTCCATTTCTTGAGATAACTGGCTAGATTTCATGAAATTTGGCAAGATTTTCATTTCAAGTTAAACTAAAGTTTATCTTATCCACAGATATTACAGACAGATATGTTCGCAGATATACAAAATTGAAAGAAATGACTGCTGATGGTAGGACTCAAGAGAGGAAGTTCTATGTTGTATCCTCGATATCTTGACCAGTGTCTTGCGGAGAATTATGTGCAATCTCTTTTCACCAGACAAGCAGATTTTCTTTCTTGTTTGAAGTGGAACCAATGGGTTAGTGACACCTTTTTCGTTTCTCACATGTCGATGTCGTGTCCTTCGCTGTGGTCATTGTTAGATGCTGATGACACTGGGGGGATCCTGCCATATACTTGGCTATATTTCTCTACGCACTCTCACTCGGATACTCGGTTGCCTTCACGAGACTTTGCCACACTAAGGCCCCTTCCCAGTTGTCCATGACGTGCAGAAAAAATCGTGTCGTGCGTAAGTGGAAACACTCTCATTTAAATTACATTGCCTACAGGACTTTCAGAAAAAAATCCAATGAAACTAACGACAAGTGGGAACGGACCTTACTATGTAGTAAAAAATTGAGTCTTTTGATCAATGTGGCCAAGTGGCCATTATGAAAGAGAAAGATATGTATGATGCTTTGAATTTTGTCTTGTAAATCCGAATAAAAGTCTCAATGAACATGTTTTTTCTCTCAAAAAACAATGATTCATAATAATTGGTGTTGACTCATGATTTCCAAGTTTATAGTTATACTAACTTACCAAAGTTCGATTCATACTTTCATAGTTACCTCTGAGTACAATGTTGCAACTTGCAACTTTAATCATGAGAAACAGGCCCGTTCCTAGGGAGGGGATTAATTGGGCTTAAACTCGGTTTAAGTTTTACTCTCAGATTAATCGCCTTGATGGGTCGATTTAAAAAAAAAAATGTAAATGCAGTTTCTTTGTGTTATTATGTCACAACTTTGGTGCTCACTGCAGCATTGTAGGATTTTTCCCAATATCTCAATAATCCTATAATCCAATGTTTACCTACCATGCTGTCACCGGTCGCCATGCGCATTTATATGTCATAGCTACTCATTTTCCTCACGAGGCTGAGTGGGCCCCGCAACAGCCAGTCACGGAATCAATCATTTGCATGATACAAATTTCTTGACCCCTCCGGGAATCGAACCCGGGTCTCCCACGTGCAAGGCAAGCGCAGTGACCACTATGCCATGGGAGCTGACTGATGGGTCGATTTTTCAAAATTTCAAAATTTTTATCCAACTCGAGTTTGTGGACCCGGTTCTAAGGGCTGTTTATGTACTTTCCGCCATTTTATTTTGTCCTTTTCTCTTTCCTTCCTCAGCAAAACCGAGCGGCAGTGTAAGCCCAGGATCCCTGGGTCCTCTACCTGAAGGATGGGACATGGCCACCACAGCGGAGGGAGAGACCTACTTCATCAATCACACCACAAGAACTACCTCCTGGTTCGATCCCCGAATCCGTAAGTATTTTGTTAAGCTGTGTCTACACATCACCGATTGATGTGGATCGACGGCCGATCGGTTCTGATTGGACACGATTGTCAGGGCTTTTTATTTTCCATTTCCCTGGGTTTTCTTACGCAGCATCCATAGGTACCAAGATCGAATTGGCTGAAAAACATTTGTCATTCCATTGATCCCACCTACTTTATACAGGTTCTAGGCGATGTTGTGTAATGATTGCACCTGCATGCAACGTTATCTGAACCTTTGAAGTTTTTATCTGCTAGGCTAAAAGAAAAAAAATTAATAATAATAATCGGACTTTGGGAAAATAACCGCTTGTAAAATCAGTTTTCAATTTGTAAAACATTCGGAGATCATAACATTCTCAAAACTCATGTGAGAATCTCGTGTTGTATAAAGTAAAATGTCATGTAAACACACACATAACCAGTGTGTTGTGTTGTTTCATATGTGTGTAGAATTTTTCTATTTTTAAATTCGGTGTTCTCCCCAACACGTCTTGTTGTTAGCGCTCCTACAGGGTCTGTCACTTCTTGTTGTTAACTCTCCCTTTATACAGGGTCCGCCCTGGGAATAGTGTCCATGTGGATGTTGTGTTCAGGGTGCTGAGTGTTCAACTTTATTGTTTCGATTAGGTTGAGACTTACCGACCCTAGTTAATTCGGGATGGATCTACTTCATCTACTGTTAACTCTCCCTTTATACAGGGTCTGCCTTGGGAATAGTGTCCATTTGGACGTTGTGTGTTAGCTGTCCTCTATACAGGGTCCGCCCCGGGAATAGTGTCCATGTGGATGTTGTGTTCAGGGTGCTGAGTGTTCAACTTTATTAATGTTTCGACTAGGTTGAGACTTACCGACCCTAGTTAATTCGGGATGGATCTACTTCATCTACCTATGAGATTAAAAAAAAGAGGTTTGATAGAGGGAAATGTAACTGCCAAGGTCTTATCGTCCCGAAATCGAAGAGAGAAGGAAGACAGGATAGGAAAAAGTCACGCGTTTCGAGTAGGAACTTTAGGTATCCCATCAGGATAAAATCTGCCCTGGGCGGGAATCGGACCCGCGACCTAGCGCTTACAAGGCCAACCAAGTTGACCAAGCTGGTGGAACTATGGATTAACTGAAAATTCCGTGGTAAGATCGGACATTGGTGACTTACCTTTTTTTCACATTGGAGAAGGGAGATATATCGTGAATTTTTGTCTTATATCGTGAATTTCCGCCATATATTGTGGGTTTTCGCCTTGTGTAAAAATATCGATAAAGCCTTGACTCCTTGGGACAAAAAACTATGGTAAATGTATTTTTTTTGTTTTTTACTCTTCAACTGCCTTTTGGCTCTTGGGATTTTAATAGAGTTTTGGCCTCTTTTTGAGCGGTTAAGAAGATGCGCTTCCTAAAACCATGGAACACAAATATAGGGACAAGAAATCATGGACCAATAAATGAAGTCAACTAGAAGAATGTCGTTTTCGGTTAAAAATTTCAGAACTGTACGATATTTCTCTCGCGAGTTAAAAATTTCCGTACTTATTTTTCGTTTTTCATAACATTTTCCTCTTTTCCTTTTTTTGTCCGTTTCCAGTTTTCCTATCTGTTTTGTACATATTTATTGTCTATGTTTTTTTCACTCTTACCGTCCTCTGTGCAATTAATTTCTTCTAATTGAGATAGAGATTTTATATTTTATGTTACACCGCCATCCTTCGGTCCACACAATGTCCTCATTTCTTCTCTTGTGAAAAGCTTTTCTTTTTATAGTCTTCATTAGAAAAACTGCTTATTTTCATCACCCATCATTTTGTGCTTCCAAATTGTCTTGTTTTTTTCACTCTTACCGTCCTCTGTGCAATTAATTTCTTCTAATTGAGATAGAGATTTTATATTTTATGTTACACCGCCATCCTTTGGTCCACACAATGTCCTCATTTCTTCTCTTGTGAAAAGCTTTTGTTTTTATAGTCTTCATTAGAAACACTGCTTATTTTCATCATCCATCATTTTGTGCTTCCCAAATTGTCGTTGGTCCACACAATGTCCTCATTTCTTCTCTTGTGAAAAGCTTTTGTTTTTATAGTCTTCATTAGAAACACTGCTTATTTTCATCATCAATCATTTTGTGCTTCCAAATTGTCTTGTGTGGATTTGGCTCATTTTTAACCCTGCATTACATCATGATCACGGGATTCAGCAATGATGATTGATCACATTGGTGGCAGCTGTATTCTCTTGATTAAGAGGTACATAAGAATTAAGGACACGATGTAATCAGAGGGGTTAATAATTCATCGCGCCATTCTATTCATCTCGATTTTCTAACCCTGCATTACATCATGATCACGGGATTCAGCAATGATGATTGATCACATTGGTGGCAGCTGTATTCTCTTGATTAAGAGGTACACAAGAATTAAGGACACGATGTAATCAGAGGGGTTAATAATTCATCGCGCCATTCTATTCATCTCGATTTTTATCTTCTCTCATCATAATAGAGATTTATCTATTGTAAATCCGAGATTACATAGGTATATTTCTTTTCTCTCTATTGGGCCTGTCTCCAAAAGTGAAGAAAAGTATCAACTACGCCAGATAGTTTCAGCGTTAGATCAGATCAGATATAAAACTCTTGATTAAGAGGTACACAAGAATTAAGGACACGATGTAATCAGAGGGGTTAATAATTCATCGCGCCATTCTATTCATCTCGATTTCTATCTTCTCTCATCATAATAGAGATTTATCTATTGTAAATCCGAGATTACATAGGTATATTTCTTTTCTCTCTTGTTATTGGGTCTGTCTCCAAAAGTGAAGAAAAGTATCAACTACGCCAGATACTTTCAGCGTTAGGTCAGATCAGATATAAAATGTTGTTTATTTGAACCAGCCAGAAGTCACCATGGAATCAATCCTTGGAACAATAAAAAAATTAAATTCATAGATATAAAATGTTGTTTATTTGAACCAGCCAGAAGTCACCATGGAATCAATCCTTGGAAGAACAAAAAGATTAAATTCATACCTATGGTATAGTGTTCATGTATTAAGATATAAAATGTTGTTTATTTGAACCAGCCAGAAGTCACCATGGAATCAATCCTTGGAAGAACAAAAAGATTAAATTCATACCTATGATATAGTGTTCATGTGTTCCTTCTGGTGAATTAGGATCGTATCCTTGTTGACTATTTTGCTTGCTTTTGGACAATGGCCCATCTTTTAATTCTATTTGTGAAATTGTAACTTTGTGGCCTTATTTTCTATTTATATTTTTTATATAGAAGTTTTTTTTACATAGATTTGTTTTATAATTAAAAGAACTTTATTTATAACTTGATAACTTACAGAAGCAATATTTTTTTACTGTTCAGTATTGTTGCCTTTATGGAATTCTAATATTTTTTTATACTATCGTTATTCATCGTTTCATTGTTTGACTGACTCTACGGAAATATTTTGTCAATTATTCTGCGGCTTTCACATGGTTTAAGGACTGTATAACTGTAGATATATGAGAAAATTCTCATGTTAGACTTATCAATCCAAAGGACAATGGCCCATCTTTTTATTCTATTTGTGAAATTGTAACTTTGTGGCCTTATTTTCTATTTATATTTTTTATATAGAAGTTTTTTTTTACATAGATTTGTTTTATAATTAAAAGAACTTTATTTATAACTTGATGACTTACAGAAGCAATATTTTTTTACTGTTCAGTATTGTTGCCTTTATGGAATTCTAATATTTTTTATACTATCGTTATTCATTGTTTGACTGACTCTACGGAAATATTTTGTCAATTATTCTGCGGCTTTCACATGGTTTAAGGACTGTATAACTGTAGATATATGAGAAAATTCTCATGTTAGACTTATCAATCCAAAGGAAACACGTTTACTTTTTGGTTTTGATTGGACTAATTTCCTTGAATTTCATTTCTGTACGTTGCTCAGAATGTCAAATCTAGTTCTGAGCTTTTGAGGAGTAATAGTTTTCTTTGAGACTATGTAAGGATATTCATTATTATTCACTATGTAACTTTTGACAATTTGAATTTAAACCATGTGAAGCTTTCGATCCTCTTATCTGTAGGTAGGTACCTACTATGAATTCAATTATTCACAACTGTGTCTTCCATATTTTTTTTTTTGTTAAATAATCAATATTTTATCTGATCCTATCAATTTTGAGTTATCCTCGTTTTCGTGTGTAGAAAAAAAGTGGAAAACTTATAATTAATTTTTACCTGTGGGATTTGTTGAGTGGAAATTCAACCATTAGATATAATCTAAGCTAATACATGTAACTGTAAACCCAATGCATACGTGAATTGAAAAGATAATAGCAAGATAATCCCAAAAAAAAAAGTCATGATTTGGATTCGAACCTGTTATATCAAGTAACATGGTATGAGTACCTCTCAGTGTTCCTCTGTAGATAAGGAACAACCTGCTGCAGGTACTTATTATCTATCTTGATATAGCACTGAATCCTGATCACAATTCGCGTTAATCAATAAAATTAAAAGAAGAAAGAAATCTTTGCTGTTTTTGTCTTTTCAGTGACCATTTTAGATAAACTAATTTTGAGGAAGGTTTTGGGTAGGTTCATCACAAATCCAAGACTCGTCTACAAATATGATATAGGTATTAATAAACTTCTTTTTGTGTGTGATAGGTTGGCGTCTACATTGTAAGTCCCAAAAAAATAAAATTGAGTATGCACAATTTCTTGATTTAAATGGGAAATTTGTCTAGGTCCTGCGATCATATGGGTTAAGCTATCCCGACGAGGGTGAATAATAGAATGAACCCTAAAAAATGCAGGTATAGCTATATTTGTAGGCAATAGGGCAATACTTATAAGGATATCCTCACTCATAAGCATGAGTTTTCTGACAATACATGCTGACCAGCATACCTTTGGGTATGGAAAACAATTTTTTTATTGGTAAATAATGCTTCCCTTTCACGTGATTTGTATTTATATTTTGACAATTCGTATTATTTTAAATAAGAAAAATCTATGATACTTTTGTCAATTCATTTTACCTTATAGACTTTGATTAAAATAAATATTTTTAATAAACTCAACCAGGCCGTGTTTATTTTCTTTTATTCTTAGGATCACGCGATATGGCAGAGCGACAGATAATCTGGTAATATTCTATGGCAATAATTTGACGCCATAGGTTTATGGTCATGTTAAAAAAGATCACACGGTATAGAGGAAAAAATTGTCAGATAATATGTCACTCCGCCGATAAACTCAACCAGGCCGTGTTTATTTTCTTTTATTCTTAGGATCACGCGATATGGCAGAGCGACAGATAATCTGGTAATATTCTATGCCAAAAATTTGACGCCATAGGTTTATGGTCATGTTAAAAAAGATCACACGGTATGGAGGAAAAAATTGCGAGATTATATGTCACTCTGCCATATTGTGTGATCTCCTACCTTTAGGTTTACAGTAGCATTTGCATTAGATAATTTCACACCTAGCTGTTTACCCCCGTGCTCCGTAACGAAGTATGGGTATTCCTATGTACATGCAACTACGAGACAAGTGAAAGCGAATTTCGCTAGCCTAGTGAGCTTGGATGGTAGCGACTAGCGCGTCTACCTTGTAAGCGCTAGGTTGCGGGTGTGATTTCCTCCCGGGAAAGATTTTACCCTGAACAGAGAAGGTCCGTTATCGCCGTTCGGCTTTCTCTCCTATCCGCTCTTCATCAAAAGCTCCAAAAAAGGAAGTGAGTTTCTAAGGTGAGATATTCAAGGAGCGCGGTAGCCCTCCACCCCGCCAAGTCAAAACTGTTTGATAGAGGGAACTGTAACTGCTAAGATCTTATCCTATTATCGTCCCGAAAGCGAAGAGAGAAGGAAGCCGGGATAGGAGAAAGCCAGTCGTTCTGAGAACGAACCTTATCTGTTTGGGATAAAATCCTCCTCAGGAATCGAACCCGCCACCTAGTGCTTACCAAGGCAAACGCACTAACTTCTATGCTAACTAGGTTGGCAAGTAAGTACCACTTTAGTAATTGATTAGTTCTTTGCAAAATAGCTGTTTCTCTTTAAACTCCTTATCAGTCCATTCCAAGCAGTCCTATTGTGTGTGTGTCTAAAAAATCTTGATTTTTGAGCAAATATACCTACCCATTTTCAAAATGATAAGCTGAGCTGAGGTGGGATGCTTTTGAACATTCGGGATCCACTTGTTGCATGGACCATATCCACTTTCACCTCACCTCCGTGATTTTTTTTTGTTTTGCTCAAGATTTTTGTTCTTGTTGATTCTTCCATTCCATTCCTCTTTCTTCAGTTTCTTTTCTTCTTTCTTCTATTCGTTTTTTGTTCTTTCTATTCTTCTTTCTTCTCCACTCCATACCAACCAGAGTGAGCTCCCTTATCCCTTATCAATATCAATAAAAATTAATTGATATCAAATCAGCAAAGAAAGTTCAATAACAGGGTTTCCCCAGGGTGTGTAATCTTCTTTTGTTTTGTAATGAAGTAGCCCTTGGTCTTGTACAGGTAAAGTACTCTTGTTTCATCAGTAGGTCCACCTAATCACTTGTCAACCACTTGATTTCAATTAACTTCAAGGTCAGGTCTCCAAAGTGTTTTTATAGCAAAAACAAAAAACAAAAATGCTCTTCTAGTAAGTTGATTAATTAATTAATTATTTTTGCATAGATGTGTACTATTGGCTTAGGAGTTTATAGGTACTTCAATGGGCCACACCATGTCCCCAAGTTGGGTGTTTGGGAATAATAATACTATTGGGTACCTATTGTTTGTGTTGGACATCAGTTTGCAAGATCTAGGTACCCACTATCCCAAAAAGAACTTTTTATACCTAGTCCAATACCTACATGCATATTTTACTATTCTACATTGTGATAATAAAAACTTATATTTTTGTCTTCCCTAGATCTTCCCATTTACAATGTCCAACCAAGATGCTCTTGGTATAAATTGGTACCATGGAAAATTGACTCGGGAAGATGCAGAAAGGATATTATTAGCTGGTGAGTGTTTTATTTATATTTTTTATCTATTAAAATTATGGTTCTTGTGCAGAAGTCACGTCCGTGGAATATTGCTACCAAAGGAACTGGCACAATTAGAGCAGTGATTAGTGTTATTATAGGGTTAGGTTAAATACAAAAAGGAGCCTTTCTTTTCCACGGACATGAATTCTGCATAATTACCAAAATTATTATTATTGAAAAGGTTTGATAGAAGGAACTTTAACTGCTGAGGTCTTATCATTCCAGAAGCAAAGAGGGGAGGACAGGAGAGGAGAAAGCCAGCCGTTCCAAGAACAAACCTCATCTGTTTAGAATAAAATCTGCCCTGGCAGGAATTGAACCCACAACATGGTGCTTTCAAGGCACACACACTACCCTTGAGGCTAATGTGTTTTTATTTTTTATTAATTTTTTACAATGCATAACACCCTCCCAAGTTACGATGGTAACTTCTAATATTAAAAATCTGATATACTCATTTAAACCCCTCAAATTAAATAAATATCTCATTCTTCTTGTTACAGAACAACACCAGGAAGACGGACTTTTCCTGGTGAGGCAAAGCAATACATCGGCAGGGGATTATGGACTATCCGTGTTGTATCAAGGAGAAGTGGTCCATTATCAAATAAGGAGACATGGGGAAGATGCTTTCTTCTCTGTAGGTAAGACATTATGTGATAACACCTGAGAGTCAAAACCCATGAAAATGATGCAGACCTGTATCCTAGTAAATTACAAAAGACCTAAAATAATACAAGAGACCTAAAATCATCTTGCAAAGGATGACAGCACTTCAAAGTAGCCAGCATTTGATGTCCCAGTCACCCTTTTAGACATCAATCAAACACAAAGCTAATTATTTACTTCAGTGATCAGTCTGAATAGATGTCCACATCAAAGCCCCCACCTTTGACCCTAGCCTAGCCCCAACTCAAACCATGCTGATATTGCTGATGGTCTAGGGTAGGGTCTATGGTCCTTGGTGTGGACATAAACTTATTTTAAACCAAGAACTGGTACTTGTTCAGGAGTCATGTCAGTGGTAAATAGCTACAAAAAGGAACTGTCAAATTAGCACTGCTCATTGAGCAGTGACCAGTGTTATTATAGGGTTGGGTTACATGCAAAAATGAGCTTTCATAATTTGAGCAGTGACCAGGGTCAGGTTGAACTAAAAAAGGAGCTTTCTTTTTTATTGTCATGGCTTCTGAATAATTACCCAAGAATTTAACTCCTTATATTCACGCGGAATCGAATGGTGAAACTTTTAGAACTGTCCGACTTAATGTAATAGAAAGTCGTGTGATGTTCACACCAGATTTTTTCTCAATAGATTTTAGGGTAGCAATCTCCTTTTTATTTATTTGTTTTTTCTTTATGCCCTTAAATATTGTAAAACAAAAAAGCGATCTGTTTTCATTTTCCCCTATAGAGTTTATTTGTATATTTTTTTCTAATAAATAAAATTTTCTTCTAGGTATTTTAAAGGCTCTGTCAATCGAAACGCCGACTGTTGGTCCAATAGTTAATTTGTCTGGTGTGACAATCCACTTTGCATTTGATTTGGATTACAGTACATGATAGGGATTCCATGGTAACTGCGCGGTCTGGGTTCTGTTTGACAGAGCTTTTAGAACCAAACAACAAAAAACAGTCGGTAATTAAGTACCTAATCACTTATTATTTACCTATTACACAGTATGTAGTTCTAGTTGTAATATTGTTATAGACCTACTTAGACCTAGTTTGTATTTGATTTGGATTACAGTACATGATAGGGATTCCATGGTAACTGCGCGGTCTGGGTTCTGTTTGACAGAGCTTTTAGAACTAAACAACAAACAGTCGCTAATTACCTAATCACTTATTATTTACCTATAACACAGTATGTAGCTCTAGTTGTAATATTGTTATAGACCTTATAAACTTAATGAAGAGCTTTTAGAACCAAACAACAAAAAACAGTCGGTAATTAAGTACCTAATCACTTATTATTTACCTATTACACAGTATGTAGTTCTAATTGTAATATTGTTATAGACCTACTTATACCTTAGAAACTTAATATTATTAGCTTTCTCATCCAAGCTTATCATCTGGGAGGCACCTCATTTTCTTGTTGGCTGATTTGGCTAGTTCCATCAACCCCTCGGTGATTTCAAAGTCCTTGGCGGAACTTCTCTTAATCTTTTCTTTGGTTAGAAGTAAACTGTTGATCATGGGAGTTTCACGTTTTGTTCTAAGTTTGCTTTTTAGATTGTGCATATTAACTCCAGCCATTATTTTCTCTGTCGCTCCAGAGGTGTGAGGGAGACAAAGCATGGCTTTGACAAACTTGGTGATATGAGGATATTTTGGTCTTGATTCAGATATATCATACTTCTGTTCGAACACTTTGTTCCAAAAACTAATGAAGTCCAATTCGCCGCTAAGAGTACCTGAGGACTTAATAAACCGCCACTCTCTGTCTAGTTGTTCAAATATATTTTCATCAGCTAAATTGGGAAAAAGTTTTGCTAAAGGAATAATGGTTCTGAAATAGTCACACTTGCATTTTTTTGGGCTGAGCATAATTAAGTTCTTTACTCTCTGTCTAGTTGTTCAAATATATTTTCATCAGCTAAATTGGGAAAAAGTTTTGCTAAAGGAATAATGGTTCTGAAATAGTCACATTTGCATTTCTTTGGGCTGAGCATAATTAAGTTCTTCAGCTTTGGGTTCTACTCAGTTTGCAGAAACTTCAGAGAGGCTGAGAATGAGAGAAATTAGTACGAGTATATCCATATCCTTTGCGAACTCTAGCTTTGGGTTCTACTCAGTTTGCAGAAACTTCAGAGAGGCTGAGAATGAGAGAAATTAGTACGAGTATATCCATATCCTTTGCGAACTCTAGCTTTGGGTTCTACTCAGTTTGCAGAAACTTCAGAGAGGCTGAGAATGAGAGAAATTAGTACGAGTATATCCATATCCTTTGCGAACTCTAGCTTTGGGTTCTACTCAGTTTGCAGAAACTTCAGAGAGGCTGAGAATGAGAGAAATTAGTACGAGTATATCCATATCCTTTGCGAACTCTAGCTTTGGGTTCTACTCAGTTTGCAGAAACTTCAGAGAGGCTGAGAATGAGAGAAATTAGTACGAGTATATCCATATCCTTTGCGAACTCTAGCTTTGGGTTCTACTCAGTTTGCAGAAACTTCAGAGAGGCTGAGAATGAGAGAAATTAGTACGAGTATATCCATATCCTTTGCGAACTCTAGCTTTGGGTTCTACTCAGTTTGCAGAAACTTCAGAGAGGCTGAGAATGAGAGAAATTAGTACGAGTATATCCATATCCTTTGCGAACTCTAGCTTTGGGTTCTACTCAGTTTGCAGAAACTTCAGAGAGGCTGAGAATGAGAGAAATTAGTACGAGTATATACTCTACGAACTTCTAGCTTTGGTTCAATGAGAAGTTTGAGAACCAGTAGGGTGTGTTGTGGTCAGACTCCAATGGTGATGAAATGATCAATCCCCGGACTGGTTGGGTTTGTTCTCTCCGATGTTTTATTCCTCACTGGCCAATGCTTTCTAAACTTTTGATAGTGAAAAAAATAACAATAATGTCTAAGTGTGTCCACACATAGTCGACCGGCCATCGATCGATGTCGACTGAACCGTCCACTCTACCTTGACAACATATATATTTACCTCGTCGATGGACGGCCGGACGATTATGTTTGGGCACACCTTCATATTGATTCCTTAGCCAGGAACTGAAACCCCGCACTCCCGCTTACTCGACGTTACGGAGCTCCTTACTTTGCTAATGAGCCAGAGCTTTGCAGAAACAGAGGCACAGAATCAGAGCATCTCAATAATAACATCATTATGACAAGTACTTTGCTTCTTTGCCCGAGATCGACAATAATGAGTGAACTTGGGATCTCATGATGATGTCATTACTTGTATTGCTCTCATGATAATCATCAGATACGCCCGCATGTTGTGCAGTAAGCCTTTGCTTCCAAATAGTCTTCTCGTTATATTGATCTAGACGCTTTTATCCTACTTTGTCTTGTTCTATGAAGAACGAAGTTACTTTAAACTTGACAATTTTTCAATTGGTTTGTCTGACGGTTTCGCGATGACTCTCGAATGGTCAATTCGATTTTGATTTGGTACACATCTTCAGCACGTAAAGTAAATTTGTTAATTCATTATCAGCCCCTATGGGCCTCTAGGGGTGCTGTTATGAGTGAGTTTTACAGGTTATTAAACTGCTATGTAAGTAGGAGCAGTTTCTTACTGATTTGTTGTCCTTTTTTTTTGCAAAAGAGTTGCACTACCTGTGGCTTGTGGCAGTCTATCTACCGCTGATTATCATAGTAGAGGGAATTTAAACAAAATCCTTTACTTGGTATTCTTACACAAGTAATCTGCTACAACTACATAGATGGTACTAACTAAACAGGTCATCCTAGGTTTACTCGGTGATTACAATAGCTTGGAAAAGTATTGCTTTTTACCCTGCAGGTAAACCATAATTTGCTCTAGACAACACCAGAGCGTTCAGGAATTGGCCCCTCTGACTACTTTACTTAGGCACCTACCTACCTACTTAGTACCTAGAATAGTAGTGGAAGTCTGGAAGTTCACCACTGACAGTTACGGTACCTACTCAAAAGAGTTGCACTACCTGTGGCTTGTGGCAGTCTATCTACCGCTGATTATCATAGTAGAGGGAATTTAAACAAAATCCTTTACTTGCTATTCTTACACAAGTAATCTGCTACATAGATGGTACTAACTAAACAGGTCATCCTAGGTTTACTCGGTGACTACAATAGCTCGGAAAAGTATTGCTTTTTACTCTGCAGGTAAACCCTTGATTTAGAATTCTAGACAACACCAGAGCGTTTAGGAATTGGCCCCTCTGACTACTTTACTTAGGTACCTACCTACCTACTTAGTACCTACCTAGAATAGTAGGTAGTGGAAGTCTGGAAGTTCATCACTGACAGTTACAGTACCTAGTACCTACCTAGGTACCTCTTTATTATTTGAGTCACTTACCTGCACTTCACAGTAGTTGATACGCTCCAAGACAAATTATTCTTTCAAAATAAATTACTTTTGAATGGGATAAACTTGATTATAAAGAATAAAACAAATTAAATTAAATTATTAAGTAAATGTAGAATCTAGAAAGTGTAAAAATATTAACCTCCATTCTTTTTTACTTTTTTCTTTCCATTTTTGTTTTGTTCTCGTTTGTTTACACTCGAGTATTTGAGTCGATGTACGCATGCGCGAAGACCGGTGTGACGTCACTCAAGGCTGAGCACGGACCCAGTGGCGTGGCATGATAGGGGAAGTAGGGGCACTTGGAAATCTTGGAATAGGATTATAGGATAGGAACTATAGGAAGTACTTCAACTTGATACTTACGGGGATTAATAAATACTCAGTTTGCAGAAACTTCGGAGAGGCTGAGAATGAGAGAAATTAGTACGAGTATATACTCTGCGAACTTCTAGCTTTGGTTCAATGAGAAGTTTGAGAACCAGTAGGGTGTGTTGTGGTCAGACTCCAATGGTGATGATATGATCAATCCCCGGACTGGTTGGGTTTGTTCTCTCCGATGTTATATTCCTCACTGGCCAATGCTTTCTAAACTTTTGATAGTCTTTTGACAAATTTTCATAATTTTATCGTATGTCAAGCGGTTTAATTTATTCGATCGATGTCGACTGAACCGTCCACACTGCCTCGACAACATAGATTCATCTCGTCGATGGACGGCCGGACGATTATGTTTGGGCACACCTTCATATTGATTCCTTAGCCAGGAACTGAAACTCCGCACTCTCGCTTACTCGACGCTACGGAGCTCCCTACTTTGCTAATGAGCCAGAGCTTTGCAGAAACAGAGGCACAGAATCAGAGCATCTCAATAATAACATCATTATGACAAGTACTTTGCTTCTTTGCCCGAGATCGACAATAATGAGTGAACTTGGGATCTCATGATGATGTCATTACTTGTATTGCTCTTTTCCTTGAATTAGGATAGGAAATACTTGATACGCACGGGACTTACCATGTAGTATAAGTAAGGATTATCGATATCCCTGGATTGAAAATAAATTTTCCTTTAACCTTTAAACAAGTTCCGGATCAATTTAGGATTGATCTCAATCTAAGGTCTAAGAATAATCCACAGTAAAATAAGAGTAAGTATTTTCCTAAATAAAAAAAACCGACTACTTAGGCTGCTAAGTTGATGACAGTAGGCAAAAAGCGGCTTCATAAGCTGATAGGTAAGTTTATAACAGTAGAAAAAAAAGTCACTAAAGTATAGGTACATACCTAGGTATAGGTGAATGTATTTCTAATAATCTACCTAATAATACCGATTTGCTTATTCCACTATACCTACTTCATATTTTCTATCACACACAGTTACCTCCACTTTTCGTGAACCTATGTCCATTGGTTTTGGTATAAATAGGGCCACTTACCTGCACTTCACAGTAGTTGATACGCTCCAAGACAAATTATTCTTTCAAAATAAATTACTTTTGAATGGGATAAACTTGATTTTAAAGAATAAAACAAATTAAATAATTAAATGTAGAAACTACCTAGAAAGTGTAAAATATTAACCTCCATCCTTTTTAACAATTTTAACCTCAAAAAAAAAAAAAATATTGAAAAATTCTAACTCAGGGGCGGGATTAATGCCTAGGGCATTCTCTTCCATCCAACCCTTCCATACAACTATGGATTAACTGAAAACTCTGTGGTAAGATCGGACATTGGTGACTTACCTCTTCATCTGACCGTACCCAACTAACAATTTATAAAAAAAAAAATATTGAAAAATTCTAACTCAGGGGCGGGATTAATGCCTAGGGCATTCTCTTCCATCCAACCCCTGTATTACCCTACCCCTGTATTGACATTGGTGACTTACCTCTTTATCTGACCGTATCCAACTAACAAGTCTCTTTGTTCTCCCCTCAGCTATTCACCTTCAGCGTGTGCCCACATCCGGGGCTGTTCTGCCCCAGTCTAACGTGGCCTGGCTGCCCCAGTCCTCGCCTCAGTCCATACAGGCCACGCAGCAGAAGTTGAGACTCCAGTCCTTGCAGATGGAGAGGGAGAAGTTGAAACAACGCCGCGCTGAAATCATACGCCAGGTAAAAGAAAAGTCCCACCTCTGTGGCCGATTGGTCAAAAGCACTGACTCTCAATCTGGAGGTGCTGGGTTCTAATCCCGCCCAGGACGGATATTTTCTGACCGAACTTTTCCGTTCTTGTATAGGCATGGATGTAAAAGAATGTGCCTGGAAGTAATGCGAAAGTGGTACCGAGTTACAATCTTTTTTTTTTATATATATAAAAAGTATTTCTAGGAGGTTTGATAGAGGGAACTTACACTTTTTTTTATAGGACTTAAAGTTGGCACGTACCTTACTGTTTGGTATTGGACGTTTCGGGTCTGAATTCCAGACCCGTCTTCAGCAAATTGTCAATGTGTTATCGTTCGCAAACTCATTTAAGTGAAAATTCTTCAGTTTCCTCACTTTGAGGTGAAAACGAGGTCCATACTGTCCTATTAAAAAAGTGCAAGTTAAGTGTGAGTGTTGGCAAACCAAAAATGTCATTTAATTCTTGATAGAGGGAACTGTTACTGCAGAGGAGATTGTACTGAAATCGAAGAGAAGAGGACAGGATAGGAGAAAGCCGTTCCGAGAACGACCCCTATCTGTGATAAAGTTCACCCCGGACAGGAATCAAACCCCCGACCTAGCGCTTACTAGTACGCAATACCATGCCACTAAATAAAGACCTTAGCACTTAGCAGTCATACAGTGACCTTAATCCTCATAAAAAGTAACATGAGATTGTAGAACTGGCCCTAAATTAGATTGGTAAGGACTGTTCTCAGGTTCTTCAACTTCAGTAGGTATTACAAGTCCCACCTCTGTGGCCGATTGCTCAAAAGCACCGACTCTCAACCTGGAGGTGCTGGGTTCTAATCCCGTCCAGGACGGATATTTTCTGACCGAACTTTTCCGCTCTTGTATAGGCATGGATGTAAAAGAATGTGCCTGGGAGTAATGCGAAAGTGGTACCGAGGTACAATTTTTTTTTATATATAAAAAAAAAGTATTTCTAAGAGGTTTGATAGAGGGAACTGTTACTGCAGAGGAGATTGTACTGAAATCGAAGAGAGGAGGACAGGATAAGAGAAAGCCGTTCCGAGAACGACCCCTATCTGTTTAGGATAAAGTTCACCCCGGACAGGAATCAAACCCCCGACCTAGCGCTTACTAGTACGCAATACCATGCCACTAAATAAAGACCTTAGCACTTAGCAGTCATACAGTGACCTTAATCCTCATAAAAAGTAACATGAGATTGTAGATCTGGCCCTAAAATTAGATTGGTAAGGACTGTTCTCAGATTCTTCAACTTCAGTAGGTATTATGCAAACTTGAGATTTCATATTTTT
This sequence comes from Diaphorina citri, assembly GCF_000475195.1. Lineage (NCBI taxonomy): Eukaryota > Metazoa > Arthropoda > Insecta > Hemiptera > Psyllidae > Diaphorina > Diaphorina citri. The sequence goes on along the minus strand of NW_007377631.1, from coordinate 35,049 downwards.
CCCTCGTTTCTCATTTGCAGCAAGCCATCATTCAGAGCACCACAGACGGGGCCACGACAGTTCTCGATCCCTTCCTGTCGAGTCTAGCCGATCATTCACGACAGAAGTCGGACGATTCCGGTCTCGGTATGGGGAGCAACTATTCCGTACCGGCAACACCGGAAGATTTCCTCTCCACTATGGACGATAATATGGATGGTGTGAGTGAAGGGGGGAGCGTGGCCGCCGACATGGCAACACTGGACAATATAGATTCCACGGATGATCTGGTGGCATCACTTCAGGTAAGTTTTTTTTCGCAGAGCTTACAATTTCCTATGGTTTGGTGTTCTTGGGTGCGCCCTTCTGGGTAATTTTTTTTCCAAGTGTTTTTTTTTTTTTTTTTTTTTTTTTTTATAAGTAGCCCCACTTTGGCCACATCTTTCAAGTACTATGTAATGACTACGAACAATGTGAGTTCTGCCCCACAAACGACATAGCGCGATTTCGAGGTGGATATTTGTAAAAGATTTGCCTTTGAAATTTTTATACCGGCGATAGCATGTTGAATGTTCCAGTTCCCAATTGATCACTGAAGTTCAACGTTGGTATCCTAAGAGATGACCTCTGGACAATCATGTGCTGCTGGAATTTTTCCGGCCTCAGGCTGGGTGGGGTTAATAATGCGAGGTTACTTGCCGGAATGGATGCATGGTAAAATTAGCGTCATTACAAACCTCATCAGTTATGCAATGGCGTTATAACCCCCCCGAAAAATTATATACATATAAAAAAAAACTTCGTCACATATATTAATATATCTCGTTTTGTTTTTCACAGTTGGGAGAAGACTTCTCGTCGGATATTCTGGATGTCCTCATACCTTCCAATCATCACTCTTGTTTCTGATACAAGGTGGCTCCTGATCACTATCAACATGAGACCCTGTATATCCGCCTCCTATCTACACCTGGAGATACAAAGGACGGGACAGTCTATAATATGTCTTCTTGTGGAGATCAGCGATCCCATCTCTTCTTGTGGATTGGTCTCCTCTTGCAGACATAGTCAGCTGTCTTCTGGAGGGTCAGCTCTCTCTTCGTGTAGAGGTACTCAGCTGTCTTCTGAAATTGACTGCTGTAGAGATACTTGGTTGTCTTGTGGAGATTATCTGCTTGTCTCTATCTCATGGAGATATTAGGCCCATTGCCTCAATGTTCTAGAGATACTGGGAAATCAGACGATTACATTACTTCCCTTCCTATTGGATTTAATAGCAGAAGGAAGGTAAAAAAGATCTACCCCTAAAAGGTTGATAAACTGGTACCCTATATCTGGGTGTTTATCTGTCTATTGAAATAGAGAAATCTTATCTTGGTGATGCGACTTCTGACCACTGATCATGTGGTTAGAAAGAGAATGGGTAGAAAATGACATTGTGGAAAGCACATAGTCAGCTGTCTTCTGGAGGGTCAGCTCTCTCTTCGTGTAGAGGTACTCAGCTGTCTTCTGAAATTGACTGCTGTAGAGATACTCGGTTGTCTTGTGGAGATTATCTGCTTGTCTCTATCTCATGGAGATATTAGGCCCTTTGCCTCAATGTTCTAGAGATACTGGGAAATCAGATGATTACATTACTTCCCTTCCTATTGGATTTAATAGGAGAAGGAAGGTAAAAAAGATCTACCCCTAAAAGGTTGATAAACTGGTACCCTATATCTGGGTGTCTATTGAAATAGAGAAATCTTATCTTGGTGATGCGACTTCTGACCACTGATCATGTGGTCAGAAAGAGCATGGGTAGAAAATGACATTGTGGAAAGCAATAAAGCATGTCCACACATCGAACTTTGCCATGATTGTAAATATTCAACTTTATGCAATATTTTTTACTTCAAACTTTCTTCTTTCTTTTTCACTTCGCTTTCCTTCTACCAGAGCGTTCAAATGTTGAGGAAAAAATATTCCCCAAGTGGCAAGATTAACATGATTGCATTTATGATACATCTACATAGTGTGTTGATGTTTATTATCTCTTTTAAGATCTTCAATTTTGACATCAAATTCATCATCTCACTCATCGACATTTGGACGTTTTGAGTGCCTATTTTTTTCTTGTAGATACTCTCATTTATTTTAATTTTCGTTAGCCTAAGTATGACCCATAATTACTATTTTGTTAGCTTAAGTGTAAACTTATCACTATTTCTAAATAGTTTTATCTTTTTATATAAGAAAATGCCATACCAGTGTCGTGCGTATTTCATGTGAACAAGTACATACGTGTGATTGATACATATATGACGCGGTGGTTTTGACGGATAAATTTCGTGTAAATAAGGGTGATGTGAAGATTCACATTGGACAAGGGAGATATATCGTGAATTTTTGCCTTATATCGTGAATTTCCGCCATATATTGTGGGTTATCGCCTTGTGTATCTATAATATGTCTTCTTGTGGAGATCAGCGATCCCATCTCTTCTTGTGGATTGGTCTCCTCTTGCACACATAGTCAGCTGTCTTCTGAAATTGACTGCTATAGAGATACTTGGTTGTCTTGTGGAGATTATCTGCTTGTCTCTATTTCGTGGAGATATTAGGCCCATTGCCTCAATGTTCTAGAGATACTGGGAAATCAGACGATTACATTACTTCCCTTCCTATTGGATTTAATAGGAGAAGGAAGGTAAAAAAGATCTACCCCTAAACTGGTACCCTATATCTGGGTGTCTATTAAAATGGAGAAATCTTATCTTGGTGATGCGACTTCTGACCACTGATCATGTGGTCAGGAAGAGAAAAGAAAAAAAAAAATATTGAAAAATTCTAACTCAGGGGCGGGATTAATGTCATTAATGCCTGGGGCATTCTCTTCCATCGGTTGTCTCACAAGAAACGCTAAAAATGCCTTTTACCTATTTACGTAATGTCCGATTGCAGAATGCTGTAAAAGAGTTTGTCGACTAGACTAGGTATTCAAGAATTTTGCAATTTGCAGAAAGTGAACTTTTCTATTAAGTATTTTTTAAATCCAACAACGAAAAAGTAAAAGTAGGTAGGTAACTTTAGTAGGTACCTACCCACTTTTTTTTCATGTCGCAAAAAATCTATTGCTTCCCCTACGCTACGTAGGTAAAAAGTACGGCAAAAAATGCACTAAAAATTGCGGGATTGCGGGATTGGAAAAAGGTGCGGGATCCCGCGGGATTGCGGGATTGCGGGATCCCGCATTGCAATCCCTAGTAGAAAGCGAACTTTTCTAGGTATTCAGTATTTTTTAAATCCACCAACGAAAAAGTAAAAGTAGGTAGGTAGGTAACATTATTTTTTTTTTTTCATGTAGCAAAAATTCTATTGCTTCCCCTACGTAGGTAAAAAGTACGGCAAAAAATGCATTTGGCAAAGGATGCATTTCTGTTCGGTAAACGACTAAACGGTGTTACACTTGGCAACAGTGCAAACTGCAGTCGAGGAGGTCAGAACACAGTGGACACTTGAATATGCATGAAAAAAAGTGAAGCCAGTTTTCAACTAGTGCCGTAGATCGTAGGATGACGGATAAAGGATAAAAGAGAATGGGGTGGATGAATGCACTAATGCACTTGGATTTTTATTGAAATTTCGAGCATTTTTCAACAAAATTACCAAAAAAAAAAAATGGTGTTTTGGATTATTATTCTGAAATCCAATTTTATCCAGTGTAAGAGGCCCTGATAACTTTGGGGGGGCTTAAGCCCCCCAAGCCCCCCCCTATCGCCGCCTATGATGAATGCACTAATGCATTTGGATTTTTATTGAAATTTCGAGCATTTTCTAACAAAATTACCAAAAAATCTTGATTTTTGAGCAAATATACCTACCCATTTTCAAAATGATAAGCTGAGCTGAGGTGGGATGCTTTTGAACATTCGGGATCCACTTGTTGCATGGACCATATCCACTTTCACCTCACCTCCGTGATTTTTTTTTGTTTTGCTCAAGATTTTTGTTCTTGTTGATTCTTCCATTCCATTCCTCTTTCTTCTTTCTTCTATTCGTTTTTTGTTCTATTTCTATTCTTCTTTCTTCTCCACTGTCCACTCCACACCAGAGTGAGCTCCCTTATCCCTTATCAATAAAAATTAATTGATATCAAATCAGCAAAGAAAGTTCAATAACAGGGTTTCCCCAGGGTGTGTAATCTACTTTTGTTTTGTAATGGAGTAGCCCTTGGTCTTGGACAGGTAAGTAAAGTACTCTTGTTTCATCAGTAGGTAGGTACCACCTAATCACTTGTCAACCACTTGATTTCAATTAACTTCAAGGTCAGGTCTCCAAAGTGTTTTTATAGCAAAAACAAAAAAGCAAAAATGCTCTTCTAGTAAGTTGATTAATTAATTAATTTTTGCATAGATGTGTACTATTGGCTTAGGAGTATATAGGTACTTCAATGGGCCACACCATGTCCCCAAGTTGGGTGTTTGGGAATAATAATACCATTGGGTACCTATTATTTGTGTCGGGCATCAAAGTTTGCAAGGACTACCCACTATCCCAAAAACAACTTTTTATACCTAGTCCACTACCTACATGCATATTTTACTATTGTACATTGTGATAATAAAAACTTATATTTTTGTCTTCCCTAGATCTTCTCATTTACAATGTCCAACCAAGATGCTCTTGGAATAAATTGGTACCATGGAAAATTGACTCGGGAAGATGCAGAAAGGATATTATTAGCTGGTGAGTGTTTTATTTATATTTTTTATCTATTAAAATTATGGTACTTGTGCAGAAGTCACGTCTGTGGAATATTGCTACCAAGGGAACTGGCACAAACGAGCAGTGACCAGTGTTATTATAGGGTTAGGTTAAACACAAGAAGGAGTTTTCAGAATTAGAGCAGTGATTAGTGTTATTATAGGGTTAGGTTAAATACAAAAAGGAGCTTTTCTTTTCCACGGAAGTGAATTCTGCATAATTACCAAAATTATTATTATTCAAAAGGTTTGATAGAAGGAACTATAACTGCTGAGGTCTTATCATTCCAAAAGCAAAGAGGGGAGGACAGGAGAGGAGAAAGCCAGCCGTTCCAAGAACAAACCTCATCTGTTTAGGATAAAATCTGCCCTGGCAGGAATTGAACCCACAACGGTAAATGTATTTTTTTTTTATTTTTTTTTTTTTTTTACTTTTGAACTGCCTTTTGGCTCTTGGGATTTTAACAGAGTTTTAGCCTCTTTTTGAGCGGTTAAGAAGATGCGCTTCCTAAAACCATGGAACTCAAATATAGGGACAAGAAATCATGGATTAATAAATAAATGAAGTCAACTAAAAGATTGTCGTTTTCGGTTAAAAATTTCAGAACTGTACGATATTTCTCTCGCGAGTAAAAAATTTCCGTACTTATTTTTCGTTTTTAATAACATTTTCCTCTTTTCTTTTTTTGTCCGTTTCCAGTTTTCCTATCTGTTTTGTACATATTTATTGTCTATGATGCTCTTCTAGTAAGTTGATTAATTAATTAATTATTTTTGCATAGATGTGTACTATTGGCTTAGGAGTTTATAGGTACTTCAATGGGCCACACCATGTCCCCAAGTTGGGTGTTTGGGAATAATAATACTATTGGGTACCTATTGTTTGTGTTGGACATCAGTTTGCAAGATCTAGGTACCCACTATCCCAAAAAGAACTTTTTATACCTAGTCCAATACCTACATGCATATTTTACTATTCTACATTGTGATAATAAAAACTTATATTTTTGTCTTCCCTAGATCTTCCCATTTACAATGTCCAACCAAGATGCTCTTGGTATAAATTGGTACCATGGAAAATTGACTCGGGAAGATGCAGAAAGGATATTATTAGCTGGTGAGTGTTTTATTTATATTTTTTATCTATTAAAATTATGGTTCTTGTGCAGAAGTCACGTCCGTGGAATATTGCTACCAAAGGAACTGGCACAATTAGAGCAGTGATTAGTGTTATTATAGGGTTAGGTTAAATACAAAAAGGAGCCTTTCTTTTCCACGGACATGAATTCTGCATAATTACCAAAATTATTATTATTGAAAAGGTTTGATAGAAGGAACTTTAACTGCTGAGGTCTTATCATTCCAGAAGCAAAGAGGGGAGGACAGGAGAGGAGAAAGCCAGCCGTTCCAAGAACAAACCTCATCTGTTTAGAATAAAATCTGCCCTGGCAGGAATTGAACCCACAACATGGTGCTTTCAAGGCACACACACTACCCTTGAGGCTAATGTGTTTTTATTTTTTATTAATTTTTTACAATGCATAACACCCTCCCAAGTTACGATGGTAACTTCTAATATTAAAAATCTGATATACTCATTTAAACCCCTCAAATTAAATAAATATCTCATTCTTCTTGTTACAGAACAACACCAGGAAGACGGACTTTTCCTGGTGAGGCAAAGCAATACATCGGCAGGGGATTATGGACTATCCGTGTTGTATCAAGGAGAAGTGGTCCATTATCAAATAAGGAGACATGGGGAAGATGCTTTCTTCTCTGTAGGTAAGACATTATGTGATAACACCTGAGAGTCAAAACCCATGAAAATGATGCAGACCTGTATCCTAGTAAATTACAAAAGACCTAAAATAATACAAGAGACCTAAAATCATATTGCAAAGGATGATAGCACTTCAAAGTAGCCACCATTTGATGTCCCAGTCACCCTTTTAGACACCAATCAAACTATTCAAACACAAAGCTAATTATTTACTTCAGTGATCAGTCTGAATAGGTGTCCACATCAAAGCCCCCACCTTTGACCCTAGCCTAGTCCCAACCCAAGGGAAAATTAACAAACTATGCTGATGGTCAGGGTCTAGGGTAGGGTCTATGGTCCTTGGTGTGGACATAAACTTATTTTAAACCAAGAACTGGTACTTGTTCAGAAGTCATGTCAGTGGTAAATAGCTACAAAGGAACTGTCAAATTAGCACTGCTCATTGAGCAGTGACCAGTGTTATTATAGGGTTAGGGTTGGCCAACCTGGCATGGTTGAGAGTAGTTGAAAGTTAAATCTATAAGATAATTTTTATTTAATTTTAATAGTTTTAATTAGTTTTATTTGCTTTTTTTGTGATTTCTCATATTTTAGTATTGCCAATTTCATGTGAAACCTTCGTTCAACTCAATTTGTGTTCTATTAATCGCGAGGGTTATAGGGTTAGGTTAAATGCAAAAATGAGCTTTCATAATTTGAGCAGTGACCAGGGTTAGGTTAAACTAAAAAAGGAGCTTTCTTTTTCATTGTCATGGCTTCCGAATAATTACCTAAGAATTTAATTCCTTAAAAGAAATCTTTGCTGTTTTTGTCTTTTCAGTGACCATTTTAGATAAACTAATTTTGAGGAAGGTTTTGGGTAGGTTCATCACAAATCCAAGACTCGTCTACAAATATGATATAGGTATTAATAAACTTCTTTTTGTGTGTGATAGGTTGGCGTCTACATTGTAAGTCCCAAAAAAATAAAATTGAGTATGCACAATTTCTTGATTTAAATGGGAAATTTGTCTAGGTCCTGCGATCATATGGGTTAAGCTATCCCGACGAGGGTGAATAATAGAATGAACCCTAAAAAATGCAGGTATAGCTATATTTGTAGGCAATAGGGCAATACTTATAAGGATATCCTCACTCATAAGCATGAGTTTTCTGACAATACATGCTGACCAGCATACCTTTGGGTATGGAAAACAATTTTTTTATTGGTAAATAATGCTTCCCTTTCACGTGATTTGTATTTATATTTTGATAATTCGTATTATTTTAAAGAAGAAAAATCTATGATACTTTTGTCAATTCATTTTACCTTATAGACTTTGATTAAAATAAATATTTTTAATAAACTCAACCAGGCCGTGTTTATTTTCTTTTATTCTTAGGATCACACGATATGGCAGAGCGACATATAATCTGGTAATATTCTATGGCAAAAATTTGACACCATAGGTTTAAGGTCATGTTAAAAAAGATCACACGGTGTGGAGGAAAAAATTGCCAGATTATATGTCACTCTGCCATATTGTGTGATCCTACCTTTAGGTTTACAGTAGCATTTGCATTAGATAAATTCACACCTAGCTGTTTATCCCGTGCTCCGTAACGAAGTATGGGATTCCTATGTAGATGCGACTATGAGACAAGTGAAAGCGAATTTCGCTGGCCTAGTGAGCTTGGATGGTAGCGACTAGCGTGTCTACCTTGTAAGCGCTAGGTTGCGGGTGTGATTTCCTCCCGGGAAAGATTTTATCCTGAACAGAGAAGGTTCGTTATCGCCGTTCGGCTTTCTCTCCTATCCGCTCTTCATCAAAAGCTCCAAAAAAGGAAGTGAGTTTCTTTTTTTTCTTCTTTTTACGACTGAACACGTGCGAAAGAATAGCAAGAAAATAAAAATCAGAATACCTACCCATTTTTTCCAATGAATGCCGCAAGCGAATAATGATAGTGAGCGTGTTTACTAGTTTACTTCGTAGGAAATCCAGTTTGATGAGGAAATCGGTTGTCTCGCAAGAAACGCTAAAAATGCCTAACCTATTTACGTAATGTCCCATTGCAGAATGCTGTAAAAGAGTTTGTCGACTAGACCAGGTATTCAAGAATTTTGCAGAAAGCGAACTTTTCTATTAAGTATTTTTTAAATCCAACAACGAAAAAGTAAAAGTAGGTAGGTAGGTAACATTATTTTTTTCATGTAGCAAAAAATCTATTGCTTCCCCTACGTAGGTAAAAAGTACGGCAAAGAATGCACTTGGCAAAGGATGCATTTCTGTTCGGCAAACGGTGTTACACTTGGCAACAGTGCAAACTGCAGTCGAGGAGGTCAGAACTTAGTGGACACTTGAATATGCATGAAAAAAAGTGAAGCCAGTTTTCAACTAGTGCCGTAGATCGTAGGATGACAGATAAAGGATAAAAGAGAATGGGGTGGATGAATGCCATAGGCGGTTCTTGCCTAAATGTGGGGGGCTTATTTTGAAGGTACACCTTCAAAATTTTGATTTAGCTTTATGTAAAAAAATCTGGTGTGAACATCACACGACTTTCCTTATCCTATTGAGTGATGCTCATTCGAGTATTATTTTACCCTAATTTTTACCATATCTCTAACCGTTTATTCGGTATAGTTGAAAACCGCAAAAAAAAGGTATATCTCTAACCGTTTAGTCGGTATAGCTGAAAACCGCCAAAAAACGGTCGAAATCCGTCCAAAAGCGGTCAAAATACCGCCAAGCGCAGCACCTATCTTAACTAAACGTTTTCTGTTGCATCCTTGTCACATTTGTGAACTACATACCAAATTTCAAGTCTCTATAGCTCATACCGTTCCCGAGATATTGTTAAACTAGACCGAAAACCGCCAAAAAGCGGTAAAATGCCGCCAACCAATGCACCGATCTTAACCAAAATTTGTGTCGCATCCTTGTCACATTTGAAAGCTACATATCAAATTTCAAGTCGCTAGCTCTTAACCGTTCTCGAGATATTTTGTTTACAGACGGACAACAGATAGACACACAGATACACACACGGACCAATGGCTGAAACTTTGGATTTAGGCTCTAATAGGGACCTCAAAACGTGTTTTGGTACCAAAAACTGACCATCGAAAATTTGACCCGATTACATTACTTTCCTTCCTATAGGATAAAAGTAAAAAATGCAATTGTAAATATTTCAGGTTCTCATGGCGTTGAATGCTCCAATCAGACCTCGCACACAGGACAATGAAACCCCAGCAGAACTAGCAAGACAAGCAGGCCATCTGGAAGTAGAACGACTACTGAGTAAGTTACTAAACAAAATATGTAAAAAATGTAAATGCAGTTTCTTTGTGTTATTATGTCACAACTTTGGTGCTCATTCCAGGCCCTACGTAGGTAAAAAGTACGGCAAAAAATGCATTTGGCAAAGGATGCATTTCTGTTCGGTAAACGACTAAACGGTGTTACACTTGGCAACAGTGCAAACTGCAGTCGAGGAGGTCAGAACACAGTGGACACTTGAATATGCATGAAAAAAAGTGAAGCCAGTTTTCAACTAGTGCCGTAGATCGTAGGATGACGGATAAAGGATAAAAGAGAATGGGGTGGATGAATGCACTAATGCACTTGGATTTTTATTGAAATTTCGAGCATTTTTCAACAAAATTACCAAAAAATCTTGATTTTTGAGCAAATATACCTACCCATTTTCAAAATGATAAGCTGAGCTGAGGTGGGATGCTTTTGAACATTCGGGATCCACTTGTTGCATGGACCATATCCACTTTCACCTCACCTCCGTGATTTTTTTTTGTTTTGCTCAAGATTTTTGTTCTTGTTGATTCTTCCATTCCATTCCTCTTTCTTCAGTTTCTTTTCTTCTTTCTTCTATTCGTTTTTTGTTCTTTCTATTCTTCTTTCTTCTCCACTCCATACCAACCAGAGTGAGCTCCCTTATCCCTTATCAATATCAATAAAAATTAATTGATATCAAATCAGCAAAGAAAGTTCAATAACAGGGTTTCCCCAGGGTGTGTAATCTTCTTTTGTTTTGTAATGAAGTAGCCCTTGGTCTTGTACAGGTAAAGTACTCTTGTTTCATCAGTAGGTCCACCTAATCACTTGTCAACCACTTGATTTCAATTAACTTCAAGGTCAGGTCTCCAAAGTGTTTTTATAGCAAAAACAAAAAACAAAAATGCTCTTCTAGTAAGTTGATTAATTAATTAATTATTTTTGCATAGATGTGTACTATTGGCTTAGGAGTATATAGGTACTTCAATGGGCCACACCACACCATGTCCCCAAGTTGGGTGTTTGGGAATAATAATACTATTGGGTACCTATTGTTTGTGTTGGACATCAGTTTGCAAGATCTAGGTACCCACTATCCCAAAAAGAACTTTTTATACCTAGTCCAATACCTACATGCATATTTTACTATTCTACATTGTGATAATAAAAACTTATATTTTTGTCTTCCCTAGATCTTCCCATTTACAATGTCCAACCAAGATGCTCTTGGTATAAATTGGTACCATGGAAAATTGACTCGGGAAGATGCAGAAAGGATATTATTAGCTGGTGAGTGTTTTATTTATATTTTTTATCTATTAAAATTATGGTTCTTGTGCAGAAGTCACGTCCGTGGAATATTGCTACCAAAGGAACTGGCACAATTAGAGCAGTGATTAGTGTTATTATAGGGTTAGGTTAAATACAAAAAGGAGCCTTTCTTTTCCACGGACATGAATTCTGCATAATTACCAAAATTATTATTATTGAAAAGGTTTGATAGAAGGAACTTTAACTGCTGAGGTCTTATCATTCCAGAAGCAAAGAGGGGAGGACAGGAGAGGAGAAAGCCAGCCGTTCCAAGAACAAACCTCATCTGTTTAGAATAAAATCTGCCCTGGCAGGAATTGAACCCACAACATGGTGCTTTCAAGGCACACACACTACCCTTGAGGCTAATGTGTTTTTATTTTTTATTAATTTTTTACAATGCATAACACCCTCCCAAGTTACGATGGTAACTTCTAATATTAAAAATCTGATATACTCATTTAAACCCCTCAAATTAAATAAATATCTCATTCTTCTTGTTACAGAACAACACCAGGAAGACGGACTTTTCCTGGTGAGGCAAAGCAATACATCAGCAGGGGATTATGGACTATCCGTGTTGTATCAAGGAGAAGTGGTCCATTATCAAATAAGGAGACACGGGGAAGATGCTTTCTTCTCTGTAGGTAAGACATTATGTAATAACACCTGAGAGTCAAAACCCATGAAAATGATGCAGACCTGGATCCTAGTAAATTACAAAAGACCTAAAATAATACAAGAGACCTAAAATCATATTGCAAAGGATGATAGCACTTCAAAGTAGCCACCATTTGATGTCCCAGTCACCCTTTTAGACACCAATCAAACTATTCAAACACAAAGCTAATTATTTACTTCAGTGATCAGTCTGAATAGGTGTCCACATCAAAGCCCCCACTTTTGACCCTAGCCTAGTCCCAACCCAAGGGAAAATCAACAAACTATGCTGATGGTCAGGGTCTAGGGTAGGGTCTATGGTCCTTGGTGTGGACATCTCATTGAGCAGTGATCAGTGTTATTATAGGTTTAGGTTAAGTAAATGCAAAAATGAGCTTTCATAATTTGAGTAGTGACCAGGGTCAGGTTGAACTAAAAAAGGAGCTTTCTTTTTCACTGTCATGGCTTCTGAATAATTACCTAAGAATTTAACTCCTTGAGAAAGCCAGTCGTTCTGAGAACGAACCTTATCTGTTTAGGATAAAATCCTCCTCAGGAATCGAACCCGCCACCTAGTGCTTACCAAGACAAACACACTAACCTCTAAGCTAACTAGACTGGCAAGTACCACTTTAGTAATTTATTAGTTCTTTGCAAAATAGCTGTTTCTCTTCAAACTCCTTATCAGTCCATTCCAAGCAGTCCTATCGTGTGTCTTTTTTCTTCTTCAAACTAACGCCCAAATAACCCCCTTCTCCCCATCAGGTTACACCCCCCTGCATTACGCGTGTCAAAGTAATCTACCTAGCACAGTGAGGATTCTCATCACGGCAGGCGGGGCTAATGTTCAGCTGAGAAATACCAAGACTGGCCGGGTTCCCCTACACGAAGCAGCCAGTGGCGGACATAAGGATGTGGTCCTGGTAAGAGTCTCTTTTTTGCGAATAAGCTGGTTTAACACTAGAATACCAGGTCGTTCACGCTGGTAACCTCTGCTATGGTCCTGAGGGATATCACAGCTTTTGGTGTACCTATTTTCCTTTTGGGAAACTGAGCGCTAGAAAATTGATCAGTGCTCCATTTTTTCCGGCTCTGTGCTTGAAGTTCGGGGTGAACTCAGCCTCGTGAGGACAACTGAGTAGCTACTTTAATCGAGTAGTAACCAGTAGTGGCATAACCTTTTTTTTTTTTTTTTTTTTTTTTTTTTTTTTGAGGTTTGACAGAGGGAACTGTAACTGCTAAGGTCTTATTGTCCCGAAATCGAAGAGAGAATGAAGACAGGATACCTAGGAGAATGCCAGCCGTTCCGAGAACGAATATAATCACATCAGGATAAAATCCGCCCCGGGTCGGAATCGAACCCGCGGCCTAGCACTTACAAGGCAGACGCGCTACCAACTAAGCTAACTAGGCTGGCATTGTGAGTGTAAAAAAAGATACGAGTAGACGAGAATTAATAGTAAAGGAGGCACTTAGTAATGTTGTGATACCCTCTAAAGTTGTGAAGAAGCTCTGTGCCTTACCACAAAGATTCATGATTTGTATTGTAAATATTTCAGGTTCTCATGGCGTTGAATGCTCCAATCAGACCTCGCACACAGGACAATGAAACCCCAGCAGAACTAGCAAGACAAGCAGGCCATCTCGAAGTAGAACGACTACTGAGTAAGTTACTAAACAAAATATGTAAAAAATGTAAATGCAGTTTCTTTGTGTTATTATGTCACAACTTAGGTGCTCACTGCGGGAATTGTAGGATTTTTCCCAATAGGTATCTCAATTAATCCTAAAATCCAATGTTTACCTACATGCTGGACCGGTCGTATGCGCATTTATATCAATAGACTACTCATTTTTCCTCAACTGAGCTGGAGTGGGCCCCCCCCGAAATCCAGTCACGAATCATCATTTGGATGATACGACTTTCTTGACCCGGCCGCAAATCGAACCGGGCCCCCCCCGCGTTGCAAGGGCGAGTAGCCAGTGCCCTGCGCATGGGACGCGACAGA